>NC_064641.1:730393532-730696562 GCF_023864345.2 Schistocerca serialis cubense
ACCCTTGGGTGACAGAAGAAATATTGAATTTAATTGATGAAAGAAGAAAATATAAAAATGCAGTAAATGAAGCAGACAAAAAGGAATACAAACGTCTCAAAAATGAGATCGACAGGAAGCGCAAAATGGTTAAGCAGGCATGGCTAGAGGACAAATGTAAGGATGTAGAGGCTTATCTTACTAGGGGTAAGATATATAATGCCTACAGGAAAATTAAAGAGACCTTTGGAGAAAAGAGAGCCACTTGTATGAATATCAAGAGCTCAGATGGAAACCCAGCTCTAAGCAAAGAAGGGAAAGCAGAAAGGTGGAAGGAGTATATAGAGGGTCTATACAAGGGCGATGTACTTGAGGACAATATTATGGAAATTGAAGAGGATGTAGATGAATATAAAATGGGAGATACAATACTGAGTGAAGAGTTTGACAGAGCACTGAAAGACCTGAGTCGAAACAAGGCCCCGGGAGTAGACAACATTCCATTGGAACTACTGACGGCCTTGGGAGAGCCAGTCCTGACAAAACTCTACCATCTGGTAAGCAAGATGTATGAGACAGGCGAAATAACATCAGACTTCAAGAAAAATATAATAATTCCAATCCCAAAGAAAGCAGGTGTTGACAGATGTGAAAATTACCGAACTATCAGTTTAATAAGTCACAGCTGCAAAATATTAACGCGAATTCTTTACAGACGAAAGGAAAAACTAGTAGAAGCCGACCTCGGGGAAGATCAGTTTAGATTCCGCAGAAATGTTGGAACACGTGAGGCAATACTGACCCTACGACTTATCTTAGAAAATAGATTAAGGAACGGCAAACCTACGTTTCTAGCATTTGTAGACTTAGAGAAAGCTTTCGACAATGTTGACTGGAATACTCTCTTTCAAATTCTAAAGATGGCAGGGGTAAAATACAGGGAGCGAAAGGCTATTTACAATTTGTACAGAAACCAGATGGCAGTTACAAGAGTCGAGGGACATGAAAGGGAGGCAGTGGTTGGGAAGGGAGTGAGACAGGGTTGTAGCCACTCCCCAATGTTATTCAATCTGTATATTGAGCGAGCAGTAAAGGAAACAAATGAAAAATTCGGAGTAGGTATTAAAATCCATGGAGAAGGAATACAAAATTTGAGGTTCGCCGATGAGATTGTAATTCTGTCAGAGACAGCAAAGGACTTGGAAGAGCAGTTGAACGGAATGGACAGTGTCTTGAAGGGAGGATATAAGATGAACATCAACAAAAGCAAAACGAGGATAATGGAATGTAGTCGACTTAAGTCGGGTAATGCTGAGGGAATTATATTAGGAAATGAGACACTTAAAGTAGTAAAGGAGTTTGCTGTTTGGGAAGCAAAATAACTGATGATGGTCGAAGTAGAGAGAATATAAAATTTAGACTGGCAATGGCAAGGAAAGCATTTCTGAAGAAGAGAAATTTGTTAACATCGAGTATAGATTTAAGTGTCAGGAAGTCGTTTCTGAAAGTATTTGTATGGAGTGTAGCCATGTATGGAAGTGAAACATGGGCGGTAAATAGTTTGGACAAGAAGAGAATAGAAGCTTTCGAAATGTGGTGCTACAGAAGAATGCTGAAGATTAGATGGGTAGATCACATAACTAATGAGGAGGTATTGAACAGAATTGGGGAGAAGAGGAATATGTGACACAGCTTGACCAGAAGAAGGAATCGGTTGGTAGGACATGTTCTGAGGCATCAAGAGATCACCAGTTTAGTATTGGAAGGCAGCGTGGAGGGTAAAAATCGTAGAGGGAGACCTAGAGATGAATACACTAAGCAGATTCTAAAGGATGTAGGCTGCAGTACGTACTGGGAGATGAAGCAGCTTGCACGGGATAGAGTAGCATGGAGAGCTGCATCAAACCAGTCTCAGGACTGAAGACCACAACAACAACAAAGGGAGCTTAATGTCTTTTTGAAAGTACACAGCAGTCTGGCAGATTAAGTATAACGGAACCATCTGTTGTGGATACATTTGTATGTTTGTGTGTGTGGGTGTGTGTGTGTGTGAGAGAGAGAGAGAGAGAGAGAGAGAGAGAAAGAGAGCTAGTGTGTCCTAAGTTCTATGTGCGTAGATTATTACTTCACAATGGTAGAGCGTGGCACTATTTTTGTGGCATCTACATTGGTTGTTATTTATGTACTGTATCTTTTATTAGTTTAAATAATATTTGATGGCTGATTTTTATTTGGTCATTTATATTTTCGACGATTCACAATTGGATTTCTAAAGTTTCTTTAAGGTTGGGAGATGTTTCTTGTTATTAAATCTGACTATTTTTGTGTCTATTGTCATTAAGAATTTTATGAAATGTCCATGTGCCATAACTGAATGTGCAGTACATGTGTACTGTTTACATTTAAACACCTCGTTGATCCTCCCAGAAATGCACAAGGATCGAAAGGAGCAAAGCGAGACCAAACACCATTCACTAGAACAAATGTAAATGTACGTAACTCACTCACTTCATATGTTTTCAATTTTATATACACAAGCACATTATTCTGTATTATACAAGGCATCCATACAGCATATGAAATGGTGGTAAATACTTAAAATATTCTTATACTGTACAGGAGCGGAAGGCCTGCTGATGACCGTAACGGTTCATATTACTAAACGGCTGGAACGGTGCACAGTTCCAGTTGCATGTGGTCTGTTCGACGACTTCCAAAGGCGACAACAGTTTGGTTTCCAAATTTCTGTAACTGCTGACTGAACTTAGAAATTTGAAATGCTGTAAATTCTTCTTCCTGAGGGATAAAACCCTTCGTTAAAAGTTTAACACGAAGAGTCAAGCATTAAAGTTAGAATGTTTGTATATCTAAGGAGATAACGTAACTCACAGTGCGGAAATTAAACAGCTTATATTCATCCAGTATTTAAGAATGAGAGCACTTAGCCACGTCCAAGATACTTTACAGAAAATTTCGAACTTTTTCGAAATTTCTATCTCGCTGATATCACCCACAAAATGGAGAGACGTCTACAGACGTTAAAGTAAACTCTGGCGTGCCACAGGGGAGTGTTATGGGACCATTGCTTTTCACAATATATATAAATGACCTAGTAGATAGTGTCGGAAGTTCTGTGCGGCTTTTCGCGGATGATGCTGTAGTATACAGAGAAGTTGCAGCATTAGAAAATCGCAGCGAAATGCAGGAAGATCTGCAGCGGATAGGCACTTGGTGCAGGGAGTGGCAACTGACGCTTAACATAGACAAATGTAATGTATTGCGAATGCATAGAAAGAAGGAGCCTTTATTGTATGATTATATGATAACGGAACAAACACTGGTAGCAGTTCCTTCTGTAAAATATCTGGAAGTATCCGTACGGAAGGATTTGAAGTGGAATGATCATATAAAATTTATTGTTAGTAAGTCGGGTGCGAAGCTGAGATTCATTGGGAGAGTCCTCAGAAAATGCAGTCCATGAACAAAGGAGGTGGCTTACAAAACACTCGTTCGACCTACTCATGAGTATTGCACATGAGTGTGGTATCCGTACCAGGTCGGGTTGACGGAGGAGATAGAGAAGATCCAAAGAAGAGCGGCGCGTTTCGTCATAGGGTTATTTGGTAAGCGTGATAGCGTTACGGAGATGTTTAGCAAACTCAAGTGGCAGACTCTGCAAGAGAGGCGCTCTGCATCGAGGTGTAGCTTGCTTTCCAGGTTTCGAGAGGGTGCGTTTCTGGATGATGTATCGAATATATTGCTTCCCCCTACTTATACCTCCCGAGGAGATCACGAATGTAAAATTAGGGAGATTCGAGCGCTCGCGGAGGCTTTCCGGCAGTCGTTCTTCCCGCGAACAGGAAAGGGAGGTAATGACAGTGGCACGTAAAGTACCCTGCGCCACACACCATTGGTGGCTTGCGGAGTATAAATGCAATGTAGAATGATGAAAGGGAATAAAGTTTATCGCTATCTGCATTTTTACTGTTTGTGCAGTAAAATTTCGGAGCTAGTCATTAAATTTTAATTTATTTGTTCTTTACTACTATTTCTGTTCGTAACACATGCTACTGAATGTAGCTGGATATGCTTATCAGTGTACAACACATAATTCTGGAGACATGACGTTTTATACAGGGGAATTGAATCCTGCGAATACTTGTTAGTGGCGGAGGGGGGAGGAGTTACTTGCTACTGTAGAATACTAAAACAAATTCAGCGATCTGATGGTGGCAGTAAAATACTGCTTCTTAAAAGTATTTGTTGTTAGCTGAGTCTTCCCACAACACTCTTTAGTCCTCTTTCTGCTACGTTTCATCAGCCTAACGAACTAATACGTAGGCTGGCTACAAATACGCGCTTCGTTAACGCATAGCGGTAGTCGTACCGTAGGCCTGTGCGAATGAATGCGAGACGCGCGGCCGTCTTTCATTGTCTCCTGTCGCGGCCAGTGGCTCCTTGCATTGTCTGGCCGGTCGTTACCACTGCATTAGTTATGGCAACAGCAGTTGTCGCTGTGTCTAGCCGTTCCTCACGCGACGACGTCTGCATCGGCGGGCTGTCCTATCAGGGTGCATCGTCCAGGCGGCCGACCAATGGCGACAGAGGTCAGCCGCACCTCGCGTGACAACAGTTTGGCCGTTTCTACGCCGACCACTTTCATCTACACGCGAGAATCGTTACCCACAGACACATGTTAAAAATATCAAAAGAATATCATCAACTGGCCAGTGAAATTTTCATAATTACAGCGTACAGTCCGAAAGTCAGCTTAGTTAGTGTCCTGAAGGGTACTTCTAAACCTTCCTCTATATCTACACTCTGCAAGCCACAGTGAGGTGTATGACAAAGTGCGCATCCCACCGTACCGGGTATTAGCGTTATATTTACGTTTGTAGCGTGCGAGGTGGGTGTAAAGGTCTTTGAGCGCTCCATTATTGGTCCAGTTTTATCTTCGCTGTGCCTAAGTCGTCCCCACGTTGTCGTATATTCTTACTTTCCTCATTTGGTACTTCTTCTTGAAACTTTGCAAGCAGACTTGCGTGAGATAGTTGGCGCCTGACTTGGAGCGTGTGGCAGTTAAGGTTTATCAGCATTAACGTGACGCGCTACCGTGGGTGAACAACCGTGCGACTATTTCATGCCGTTCTTATTTGTATACGTTTAATATCCCGAGTTAGCTCTGTTTAGTTTAGCAGCCAGACACTTAAGCAGTCTTACAGGGTGGGTCGCACAAATGTTATGTGAGCAACATTCTTTCTAGAATGATTGCACTTTCCCAATATTCTATCAGTGAATAGAATTGTACCACGTGTTCAACCTCGATTGAACCTCTCCAAACATTTCACTTCAAATCTCTACATATTGGTATATTCTGCTATCTGTAGAAAGTGACGGATTCCAGTCGTAACTCACTGATCCTGTAATCATAGCATTACACGTTTCTTTGTTAGCTGAAGTCTACACATTTATATTTCATAACATACAGTATTTACACTATTTTTAAATCGCATCAAGGCACGACTGAATATTTGTGCAGTTTTTCCTGAGACAGCGCTTTTTTATACATACAGGGTGACAACTATTGAACTATATGGGAAAAAAGCATAAACTAGTTACAAACCACGCAGTGCACACACTCTATTCAACATGTAAACGCCAGTACAGATATTCGGATTTAGGTTATGACATGTTCGATTTGCCTATCATCATTGACGATATAACGAAATTCTGCATGATTCGCTGAAGTATCGGAACATCGATGCTGTCGATGATATCCTGAATGGCTGTTTTCAGCTCAGCAACGTTTTCGGGTTATTGTTGTACTAAGAAAAAAAATTCCGTCCGAACAGACCTTGGAAGGCTCAGCTGTACCGACCAGCCGCCGTGTCATCCTCAGCCCACTGGCGTCACTGAATGCGGATATGGAGGGGCATGTGGTCAGCACACCGCTCTCCCAGCCGTATGGCACTTTACGAGACGGGAGCCGCTACTTCTCAGTCAAATAGCTCCTCACTTTGCCTCACAAGGGCTGAGTACACCCCGCTTGCCAACAGCGCTCGGTAGATCGGATGGTCACCCACCCAAGTTCTAGCCCAGCCCGACACCGCTTAACTTCGCTGATCTGACGGGAACCGGTGTTACCACTGCGGCAAGGCCGTTGCCTATTGCTGTGCATCTTGTCTTTAATATAGTCCCACAAAAAGGAGTTGCATGTGTTCAGATGCGGAGAATATGGCAGCCAATCGTAGCCCTTGCCAGTGGCCTCTAGGCAACCCAGAGCCAGAATGCGGTCCCCAGATGCACCTCCAGGACATCAAAGACTCTCCTGCTTGGATGGGGTCGAGCTCCGTCTTGCTTTCGGGATGGCACGAGAGAAAATCGCGAATTGAATTTCGCGAGACCGATGTTTTCGAAATCCGTGCCGGTTAGCTTGGAGGTGGTCATAATGTTCAACATACATGATTACGTGTGCTCTCAGATACGTTCTAAGATTCTATAACGAATGGGTGTCAAAATATTGGACGGTAGTTTTGTGGATCATTTCCGCTATCCTTCTACCACACAGGTATGACCTGCACTTTCTTCTAACCATAGGGATTGTCTTTTTCATAGTTTTGAACATGACTGTTACAACCATATACCGGTACTAGTTTCAACTAGGATTATACAGCCAACCGGTTGCACATTACTGGTAGCTACATTGACCTAGGTTTCGTTAACTATTAGGGGTGTCTTCATCACAATGAAATTCTGCTAAATCCAATGAAATAATACATAGAAAATAAGGAATGGCAAAAACACATTAATGTGACAATTTTGACGACGTGCAAAGGTTACTTACGTAAAATTACACTAATACAGATACATCCACTGATCAGCCAAAACATTATGACCATCTGCCTAGTATCTGGTATGTCCATCTGTGGCACGGATAACACAATCGAGGCAATGAGGCCTAAATTCCGCGGATGAGGTGGCGATGAGCTCTAACGTCACGTTCCGGTACGGATCTGGTGATTCGGGGGGTCAGAACATATATTGTAACTCGTCCCTGTGTTCCTCGAACTACTCCATCACACTCCAGGCCTTGAGAAATGGTGCATTATCTTGTTGAAAACCGCCACTGCCCTTCAAATGACTCTGAGC
This sequence comes from Schistocerca serialis cubense, assembly GCF_023864345.2. Lineage (NCBI taxonomy): Eukaryota > Metazoa > Arthropoda > Insecta > Orthoptera > Acrididae > Schistocerca > Schistocerca serialis. Next base: position 730,400,661 of record NC_064641.1, read on the forward strand.
ACTATGCGACTTAACTTCTGAGGTCATCAGTCGCCTAGAACTTAGAACTAATTAAACCTAACTAAGGACATGACACACATCCATGCCCGAGGCAGGATTCGAACCTGCGACCGTAGCGGTCGCTCGGCTCCAGACTGTAACGCCTAGAACCGCACGGCCACTCCGGCCGGCTCACTGCCGTCAGGAAACATGTTTATCATGAGGGGTGTACGTGGTCTGCAACGTTTACAACACTCCTTGGCCGTCATAGTGCCTTACATGAGGTCCACTGGTTGCATGGCTGCCCTCGTGAATGATGTCCAGAGCATAATGGAGCCACCGCCAGCTTCTCTCCATACCGCAGTAAAGCTGTCAAGAAACTATTCCCCTAAAAGACGTCGGATTCGCGCCCTTCATCGACATAATGAAGGAGTTATCTGATTATCAGAGCATGCAACGCTCTGTCACAGCACCGACGCCCAGTGCTGATGGTACGTGCCCGTATCGGTCGTAGTTGCCGTTATCGCGGTGTTAACATTGACACATGCGTAGGTTGTCGACTGCGGAGGGCCGTCGTTAGGAGCGTTCGGTGCATTGTGTGTTCAGACACACTTGTACTCTGCACAGCATTAAAGTCTGATGTTAATTCCGCCAGAGTTCGCCGCCTGCCCTGTTTTACCCGTCTGACCAGCCTACAACGTCCAACATCAGTAATGAGAGGTGGCCGCCATCCCCCACGACGTCTGGACGTGGTTTCACCTTGGATTCGCCACGTGTTGAAGACACTCACCACAGCACCCTCGAACATTCGAAAAGTCGTGCAGTTTCCGAAATGCTCGAGCTGGGCCTCCTGGACATCACTACCTGCCTTCTACCAAAGTCTGACAGATGGCGCGCCTTCCCCATTCCACACACGGACAGCACGCTCTCTGGTACTACATGCCCCGTGCGTGTGTCTGACTAGCAGCCATTCCTCGCCATGTGACGCTGCTAACGCCTGGACGAGTTTATATCCATGCCAGGTTGGTGGTCATGATGTTCTGGCTGATCACTGTATACATATAAACAACGAATACGAAGGCGCGCTACACACACAAACAAACACACATACACTCAGTCACTCACTCACTCACTCAGAGGCACAAACAAGCGGGCGACATACACCGGTCGAAAAATATAAACACACAGACACACAGAACAATACCAGAAGCTCCCGCTACCACCAAAATAAAACGAAACACGATTGCATCCTGCAATATTACAGCAAAGTACATGAGATGACGAGATAGCAGTGAAGCTACACAACACAAAACGTCAGTACATTTCGTGTCAGTGAGTGTCCCGTGTTTAAACATCTAACTCGAATGTGTAGAAGGACGTTTAAAAAAGAAAATAAAAAAAGGGTGCGTAAAGACAGTAATCTAATACAGTTTATAGTACTAAGATAAAGCATGAGAACTGTGCGTGATGCTAGAAAACAGAATTGGAAGACGAATAAATATGCTTTGAAATCAAGCTGAAAGTGAATGGTCTTAATAAGACTTTTATTAGAGTCACAAAAGACGGCATTACCCTATTAAATTTGTATAAACAAAAGTCCATGTGTGAATGTTGATTGTATAATAGGTGTGTGCTGTTTTACCTAATGACTTCGTGCTTTCTCCGAGAAATGCATAACGACCAAAGCGAAATAATAAAAGAATCACTACAATAGATGTCTTTGTATGTAACTAAGTCATTTTAGGTTTTCTATAGCATGATCATAAGCATATTTCTCTATAGTACTCAAGTTGTGAACGTGGCATACCAAGTGATGCTAACTACTCAATCGTTCTTATGTAGTACAGGTGCAGACGATATGCTGCTGACGATACTTGTGAAACTTCTCTGTGGAGTCGTTTCATAGACGCTGTTCTCACTGGATTCTGTGCATCCTGTTCTGTCCACCGCCTGGTTGCGGTTTAATTTATTAACTCTCCCAGAAAGACTGAGCAATCACAGTAAGGCTTATTAAATGATACTATGTTTGATTTTTTGTGTCCATGACCTGTATTTATTACGTTTTTCCCTTCACCCTACCCTATGTGTGCGTAAATGTGACTGAATGAGTGTTTTTACGAGAGGTTTCGGGTTTCTTTTGTAGGCGACGCTGAATTGGTTGTCGTCTATTAGGAGCAGGTGATGTTTGCTTCTCATTTGGAGGGTAGCTCAGGATGACCAACTTAGGATCCCAGTACCTAGACAGAGAGGTTTACCCCTTACAGTCCGAGGTTGGTTTGTTTGTCAGGTTGGTGGCGGAAGCCTACCTCTCAGGTAGTTTCCGTTGCACCGGTAGTTAGGCGAAGCTCGGTGGAGAAAGGACTCTGCAGCTAGCGGTTGGTGAGTACAGTTCGTAGCTCCTACAGAGGGTTTCTGCCTTGCCGAGTTAATTTTATTTCGTGACGGCAAAATCATTCTGCTATTGCAACATTAAAATTTCTTACATTTGTGCCTGATTTAATGTCTAATTTCTAAAGAGTTAACTAGTAATCAAGTTTACCACGTGCTGAAGTTCGGCCGTTCGTAAGCGCAGGCGCGGATTCCATGTCGTATATCTACTATACAAACCTTGCGAATCGGATGAACCTCTTTTCAAGCTAGTGCTTGAGCATAATGTTGATAGGTATCTCTGTGAACTAGTTCTGTCGTGGGTATGTAGCTGGAGTGATTGAATTATTGTGTCCCACTTTCCTTTTGTGTGTTTTTCCTTTTTTCATTGCGCTATTCTACCATTTTTGGCGAATTATTTAGTTAAATTTTTCATTCAGGCATCAGTCATGTGTTTTCATAGGATGTGCATCAAATTCAGTAATGAAATAAACGTGTTACGTAAAATATAAACTCTGCATCCTTTATCTTTCTCATTGATGCCACTTTTCAAATTAATTTTCTATTCCCTGATTTTTTTAAAGTTAATCTGCTTGCTTGTGATGAACAAAAATGGGAGGAAATATCAGTTTAATTAAACAAGCTCATTGATATACGACATACAATGCTATTCATCTTGTTAGTGTCCTTAAAAAATTGCATTCTTATAATTAAAATCTTAATTTAATTGAACTGATAATTTCCAGTTCGGTCTTTTCTTAATTGTTAGGAAGGGCTTGGGCTGATGACGACCATGTAATTTTTAAATTTATAATTGTCCTTAACCAGAAATAAAGATGATGAATATAATAATTCCAATCCCAAAGAAAGCAGGTGTTGACAGATGTGAAAATTACCGAACTATCAGATTAATTAGTCACGACTGCAAAATACTAAAACGTATTCTTTACAAACGGGTGGAAAAACTGCTCGAAGTCGACCTCGGGGAAGATCGGTTTGGATTCCGTAGAACTATTGGAACACATGAGGCAATACTGACCCTACGACTTATCTTAGAAGCTAGATTAAGAAATGGCAAACCTACGTTTCTAGCATTTGTAGACTTAGAGAAAGCTTTTGACAATATTGACAGGAATACTCACAAATTCTGAAGGTGGCACTGGTAAAATACAGGGAGCGAAAGGCTATTTACAATTTGTACAGAAACCAGATGGCAGTTATACGAGTCGAGGGACATGAAAGAGAAGCAGTGGTTGGGAAGGGGGTGAGACAGGGTTGTAGCCTCTCCCCGATGCTATTCAATCTGTATATTGAGCAAGCAGTAAAGGAAACAAAAGAAAAGTTCGGAGTAGGTATCAAAATCCATGGAGAAGAAATAAAAACTTTCAGGTTCGCCGATGACATTGTAATTCTGTCAGACACAGCAAAGGACTTGGCAGAGCAGTTGAACTGAATGGACAGTGTCTTGAAAGGAGGGTATAAGATGAACATCAACAAAAGCGAAACGAGGATAATGGAATGTAGTCGAATTAAGTCTGGTGATGCTGCGGGAATTAGAATAGGAAATGAGACACGTAAGTAGTAAAGGAGTTTTGCTATTTGGGAAGCAAAATAACTGATGATGGTCGAAGTAGAGAGGATATAAAATGTAGACTGGCAATGGCAAGGAAAGCGTTTCTGAAGAAGAGAAAGTTGTTAACATCGAGTATTGATTTAAGTGTCAGGAAGTCGTTTCTGAAAGTATTTGTATGGAGTGTAGCCATGTATGGAAGTGAAACATGGACGATAAACAGTTTGGACAAGAAGAGAATAGAAGCTTTCGAAATGTGGTGCTACAAAAGAATGCTGAAGATTAGATGGGTAGATCACATAACTAATGAGGAGGTATTGAATAGAATTGGGCAGAAGAGGAGTTAGTGGCACAACTCGACTAGAAGGGATCGGTTGGTAGGACATGTTCTGAGGCATCAAGGGATCACCAATTTAGTACTGGAGTGTAGCATGGAGGGTAAAAATCGTAGAGGGAGACCAAGAGATGAATACAGTAAACAGATTCACAAGGATGTAGGCTGCAGTACGTACTGGGAGATGAAGAGGCTTGCACAGGATAGAGTAGCATGGAGAGCTGCATCAAACCAGTCTCAGGACTGAAGACCACAACAACAACAACAACAATTTCTAGGGGACTGATGATCTCAGATGTTAAGTCCCGTAGTACTCAGAGCCATTTGAACCATTTTGTAATTTTTGTTCCGGCAAATCAAACTGAAGCAATCGACCCTGTTCTTTACAACTGCTGGCCATTACTGTCCTAAGAATAATGCAAGCAATTTTCATTTCTAGTGCTGTAATTATGGATATCGTTATGCCTTCTGCCAACAGCCTTGCCCTTGTGGTAACATCTGCTCCCGTCAGATCACCGAAGTACAGCGCTGTCGGTCTTCACTAGCATTTTTATGGGTGACCATCTGGGTCTGTCGAGTGCTGTTAGCAAGCAGGGTAGACTCAACCCTGTGACGACAATTAAGGAGTTACTTGACTAAGGAGTAACAGCAGGTGCGAAAAGTGACAACTGCCGGGAGAGCGGTAAGCCGACCACATGCCCCTCCATACCTACAGCCAATGATGGCTATCGGTGGAGGATGACCCGGCGGTCGGTCGGTACCGTCGGGCTTTCCGAGGCCTGTTCGGATGGAGAGAGTGGGGGTATGCATTCTGAACTCTAAAGAATCATGTACAACTAATATTACGGGAGGAAATACATTCTTTCTATGATTCCATTGTTAAACTACTACATAAATGTCAACTAGACGACAGTGGGAGTGAGCCAGATACTTATATTAATTTTTGTGAAAATGAAATATTTTTTTCTTGAATATTTACCCCAGAGTATAAAATCCCATGTTCTTCTTGGTTGAAAATGAACAAAGTACATTAAGCTATTGATTTTGTTCTATCAAAGACATTCATTGACACAAAGTGCAAAAGTCGATGGTTTGAGATGCTTTAAAAGCTCTAAATTTTCTACTTCTTTCCAATTTATACTCCCATAAATTTATAAACTCAATACTTCTGAACATTCTGCATTAGCTACTAACACATGCCTATTCTTCTAAACTATCATTGTTGTTGTACCTGTGCGTGGAATAAAGTACCATGAGTTTTGAATTCAGATAAAAAAGCATTTACGGAATATGAGACAACTATTTTACACAACATTCAATTTTATCTGTTGCTTCACGTCTACTGAGACTGATTATAATGCCTGAATCATATGCAGAAAGAACTAATTCTGCTTGATATATGTTAAATAGAATGACATTTATTAAGAAGCAATAGTCAGTTTAATACAGTGCCTTGTGAATCTACATTACTGTTTTCTTCTCAGTCATAAAAATAACATCTGTCTACGTTACGTTAAATTATGAGCCACAGCGGTTTATTCTATTTCTTAAGGATAACATCAGAGATATTTCAGCTGTTTCATTAATCTGCAAGTATTTCCAACAAAATATTGTTGTGCTTTGGATAGGACACAAAAATAATGATTTTTTTGGTTGCTTAATCCTTCCAGATTTGGTAGCTGGATATGCTGGTACCCAAAACAGTTCAGCAACGATTGTACAGTCCATATTTCAATCTACTTAATGTGACACATTACGAAGCTAGGACTATGTTGTAAAAATCAGTTTCCCAACACTTTAAGATTATTCTGCTAGTAAATGAAAGAGGTAAGTAATTATTGACATCACCTCTGTGACTTGTCTTTTGAAGGAGCTTAAGAATGACTTAAATTACTATAATCCTTATGGAAAATTATCCTGATTTGATAAATTTAAAAAAGAATGGTACTTGTTACCTGAATATCCCTTCAGTACTTTGTCTCAGACACCAGCAACTCTCAGACAGATTTTTGAATTTCTATGCTTTGCAGTGACTCAATATTTATTGTATAATTGTGTTCTTTTACCTTCAGTGTGATGTATTTACTTTCATTTCAAAAAGCGTGAAATGTTTTACATGTAAACTTTCAGCTATTTCAGAATAGTCAGTGAAAATCACATTAATTTGTCTTCGTGTATAAGACAGTTGAATGCGAAGTCTGATGTATGTCCTTTACTATGAAGTAAAAATAAAAACACTGCAAAGAAACTACAAAGATAGTGCTATTTCTTTTTTGAGGTTCCCATCTATTTAATTTTTAGATTGGAAATGGGTGAGGATGACAGATCATTACAATGTATTTCTCTACACACACTGATTTTTCTGCTCAACTCATTGGTCCCATTGTCTGCTTTATTTAAGAAATATTCATTAATTTTAATGCTAGCACTGAATTATAATTTATATTTTTCCACTCATATCAGTATGAATGTTATTTTGGTCTTTGATCTGTTGTTTAGGTTCTTTATTTACTAATTTAATGTAGACTGAACTCCTTTATCTGAATTAATATTATCTGGCAGTACTCTAAGAATTATAGACTTTTTAATAATTTGTGTTATTCTGTAGTATGTAAGCAAAAAACTGTTTTCTAATATTTATACCAGCTACATCGATCACTGGTGTTCATTCCTTACAAATTTCATCTTGGTCCACATTTTGAAGTTATTTTCAAAATTTTTGTGCTACAATCATTTATCGTTGTAAATCACTACATTACGATGTCTCAGCACTGTAGGCATTTTTATCCTAATTGGCTGTGCATCACAGTTCACATTTATTTGATTGCTTCGAACTTGTCTCCAAAGACACTATCAGTTGGGATTTTGTTGTTGTTTTGCACATACACTGCCTGGTAAGAAAACGTGCAGCACCCAGAAGACATGGTCGGATGTCAATACATCTTTTTACTCGTACACCCCGTCGACGGGTATGTAAAGGCTTATAGTGCTGGAATTCCCTGTGACTGGTAGGAAGGCCATCAGAATGCATTTGTGTTGTTCATGTTTAGTTTTGTTACTGGGCCTACAAGGGAAAATATCGGACGTGAACAGCGTTACATGTTGAGTGACAACTGTGGAAGACAAGCAATGCAGCGTACTCGTTTAACTCAGCTTTATCAGCATCTAAAAGAGCTTGAAAGCGGCCTCTCTGTGGGTCTCCATTTTAAACTATACATATCTGTAAGGCGTTCTGATGTGACAGTGGCCACATATTTGACTGTTTCCGAACGTGAGGGCAGGCATAATCGACACAAGGTTTAAGTCAACATGTCTGGACGCCACAAAGAAAGATCGCCATGTTGTGGTAGTTTATTAGTTAGTTAGTTACGTGTTCCACTGATCGGTCTCACAGTATCTGTTACGATGTGGAACATGTGAAGTTCATAAGAAATATACACATGAATTAAGGTTTTTATTAAGATTAAAATTTTCATTACCTACCCCATTCGCTTAAATAGCACAAAATGCCTGTGTTATACGTCTAGATTTATTTATTCCTATGCAAGAGTTCATCTATGGTATAGAAGGATTTGTCAAGGAGATGTGATTTCAGTTTCTTTTTGGAACCATTACTGCTGTGTGTCAGACATTTTCTTTCGTCTGGTAATTTATTGAAAAAGTTTTACAGCAGCATCTTTCACCCCTTCCTTTGTCAAAGGTAGGTTAAGGGGAATATAGTGTAAGCCTTTCTGTTTCCTGGTATTATAATCATAAATGTCATTGATGTTTTTAAACTGGTCCATGTTGTTGAGAACAAATTTCATTACTGAGTAAATGTACTGTGGGGCTGTTGTAAAAATTCCTAGCCCTTTAAACAGAGGCCTACAAGATGTGCGACTGTGAGCCCCACACATTATTCTAACCACTTTCTCTTGAGCAGTGAATACTTTTTGCTAAGTGATACCTCAGAATATTATTCCTTATGACATATTTGAGTGAAACTATGCAAAGTACGTTAAGTTGCTAATTTCAGCCGGCAGTTGTGGCCGAGCGGTTCTAGGCGCTTCTGTCCAGAACTGCACTGCTGCTATGGTCGCAGGTTCTAATCCTGCCCGGGCATGGATGTGTGTGATGTCCTTAGGTTAGTTAGGTTTAAGTAGTTCTAAGTGTAGGGGACTGATGACCTCAGATGTTAAGTCTGTAGTGCTTAGAGCCATTTAAACAAGTTTTTTGCTAATTTCTGTATTCTCAAAATTAGCAATTATTCTGACTGGAAAAGTTGCTGAACCTAGTCGCTTTAGGAGATCCAAAATATGGATTTTCCAATTAAGATTCTCATCTGCCTGTACACCCAAAAACTTAGTATGCTCTACCCTGAGTACTGTCTTCTGTTGATATAGTGTATTTATTGAAGGAACTGTACTCCCCGCAGTAGAAAATTGGATGTACTGTGTTTTTCAAAGTTCAGAGCAAGCCCATTTGCAGAAAAGCAGTCATGTTTCAGATAAGAGGGGATGTCATTCATATAGTTCAAAAGCAGAAGGGGGCTCATGATCGAACCCTGTGAAACACCTAATGTAATTTCAACCAGTTAGATGAAGTGGTAAACTTCCTTAAATCACTTAAACCATATAAAGAAACGTTTTGCTTCCTGTTCTGTAGATATGACTTAAACCACTCATATGCTATTCCATTTATACCACAAATTTGTAATTACTGTAACATGATGCCATGGTTCACACAATAAAATCCTTTGGAGAAGCCACAGAAATTCCCTGTTGGTGACATTTTACTATTTAATTACTCTATTATATGGGCAGTGAAATTGTCTATTGCTGTTTCAGTAGAACAGCATTTTTGAAACCCGAACTGTGATTTACTATGTACCCCATTACTGTTGAGGTGACTAACCAGTCTTGAGTACATTACTTTCTCGACGATTTTTGAAAACGCTGTTAACGAGGATACTGGCCAGTAATTATTAACATATGTGGTGTCCCCTTTTTTGTAGAGAGGCTTCGCAATGGCATATTTTAATCTGTCTGGGAAAATACCTTGAGTTAGTGATGCATTCCAGATGTGACTCAGAATATCAGCTGTACTGCTCCACATTGTTTTATTATCTTGTTAGAGATGTCATCTACTCCAATAGAACATTTATTTTTCAAAGCTTTAATGGCTTTCCTTATTTCACAAGAGGTTGCTAGATAAAAATTAATCTGTCAAAGATTTCTCAAAACTGACTCTTCCATGTACTGGTTGGCTTTTTCTTTTGACCTATCCTCACCAATTTTTTCACCTACACTTAAGAAATGATTGTTAAATACATTTGCTACTGGTGTACTGTTGATTAAGATGGTTTAATTCTCTTTAGTAGCAATACTACCTACCCCAGTGGTTACTTTTCCTGTCTCTCTTCTAACATCATTCCATATTGCTTTGATTTTATTGCCAAGTTGTTAATTTCATCTCTAATATACATATTTTTTGATTTTCTGACAATTTTTCTCAGTATCTTACAATAATTTTATAGTGTAATATTACTTCTTGGTCTTTACTAATTCTTTCTGTCTCATACAATTTTCTTTTTCTTTCTGAAGACACTTTAATACCTGTAATAATCCAAGGTTCTTTTCAAATCTGAGAGATGTTACATTTAGTAATTTTCTTGGGGCAACAATGCTCAAAAATGGATATAAATTTATCAAGAAATATGTTGCATTTATCATTAGCATTTGATTTATTATACAGGGTGTACCAGCTATCTTGTCCACCCAAAATATCTCTGGAACAATAACAGATATTGGAAAACGACTTTCACCGGTATCAATGTAGGGCTGGGGCCCATGAATGTACATATTTAGAAACATTCTAAAACGAAAGCATATGTGTTTTTTAACAAAAACTTTTGTTTTTTTCAATAGACCTCCTATATTTTTTCTTCGGCAATCCATAGCATTACAAAGCACATACACAATGGCGTTGATTGCATCGCAATATTCCCATTACATCCCGAGATATTGAGACGCGAAGTTGACACCCGACATGCGCTGCTAGCGCACGTCCTAAGGCTCATGCGTGAACCCCATGCTGCCCGTAATCGCGATGTGATTGACATGTGTAATCACACCTCCATACTTATCAAGAGGTCCGAAACGAATAATACGGTCTGCTGCCATAAACTCTCATAAGCACATAATGGTTTCCCTCTTGCACGTTTTACGTATCTACGTACACAATATGAACCAGTACCGATCGGTGTACACCCGTCAGGTTGTCTTATTTATCCTGCACACTCAAAATAATGTTTATCTAATGCATTATATGACCCATTGTGCCTGTCGCGCAGGGCCTGGCTCTACCTAGTCAAGTGTCCTACGTAGTTCCCACTACCGCCACAGTTACCACTTCGCCTTGTTTATGATTTGCGACCCATGCAGACTCCTGTACTCCACCACCCTCCGAGCATCCCATTTGTTGTTGCTTTGGCGTGCAGTACACCGCTTGCCAATGTAGTCGTGTATCAGAGTAATCTAGTGACGGCACGGAGGTGGTACACATTGTGAATAAACGTTGTGTTGTGGAACTTATACTGTACAGTATAATGTACACACATGAAGTTATGGTAGAAATGCTGCTGATCTATGGAGAATGTATGTTGACGGGAAATACGTTATGAGATTGCTTGTTTGTTGATAGTACTGTTAGCGAACATTATGATTATTAAGTTAATATGTCTGTTTTCTACCCTACTTTACATACCTGTACTGTACCATGTTGTAGGTGGACGAAATGCTGTTCAGGCAGAACGACTGTACAGAAGATGATTCCCTGACAAGCCATCGCCTTCGCGCCGTATGTTTGGCCGTCTCACATCTCGTCTACGTGAAACGGGAAGCTTAAATCCAAGACCTCAACATCGTCCTAGAACACGCACAGATGAACGGGCTGAAGTTGCTGTGCTCGCTACATTGCTGTGAATCCTCAAATCAGAACGCGTCAAGTTGAACGTGAAGTTGGTGTGTCGAAATCAAGTGCACAGCGCATTCTTAAACGTCATAAATTTCATCCTTACCATTTTCATTTACACCAGCATCTTCATGGAAATGACTTCCGCAATAGGGTAACATTTTGTAGGTGGGCTCAGCAAAAACTTCTGACTAATCCAAATTTTTTTGCAGATGTTCTCTTTACCGACGAGGCATCATTCTCCAACAAAGGAATTTTCAATATGAGGAATATGCATTATTGGTCCGCAGACAATCCAAAATGGCTCCGTCAGGTAGAGCATCAACGTCCGTAGAAAGTTAATGTTTGGTGTGGGATTATTGGAGGCACCATTATCGGACCTTTCTTTATAAATGGCATCCAAAATGGCAGACAATACTCCAGATTTATACGACACAATCTTCCTGTTCTCTTGGACACCGTACCTCTGAACCGGAGAATGGTCATGTGGTATCAGCATGACGGATGCCCTACACATAACGCCTTACGAGCACGACGACTTCTGAACCGTAAGTTCCCTGGTAGGTGGATTGGACGAGGTGGCCCAGTTAGGTGGCCTGCCGATCTCCGGACCTTACTTCGCTGGATTATTTTCTTTGGGGAGCAGTGAAGGATGCTGTTTACTAACATGAACCAACAACACCAGAGGACATGAAGCAAAGCATTATTGATGCTTGTACAGCCATCAAAGAGGAAACAGTAAACATGTTTACATTCGCCTTCTGTGTCCTACCTGAACTTCCCAAATCAAAACATTTTTACCTAAACAACGGTAAAACTTTTAGTCCACTTGCTCGTTTCACTAAAACCACCAACATGAATTTTACTATTACGAGTGAATGATTAACTGTCACTTGCGCTAGATCTACAATAAAGTAAAGTTTTAACGTTGAACGGCATTACCTTTTTAGTAACGGATTAACGAGAAACGAAGTTAACTTTGTCACTAACGTTGCGGTACACAGATATGTTACAGAACCGCATCACCCCTAGCCTATGGGATAAATACCTGCTGGAATGTACGACGTTAATGCAGGATGGCAGCAGACCGTATTATTCGTTTCGGACCTCTTGATAAGTATGGAAGTGTGATTACGCATGTCAATCACATCGCGATTACGGGCAGCATGGGGTTCACGCCTGAGCCTCAGGACGTGCGCTAGCAGCGCATGTCGGGTGTTTCAAGCGTCAACTTCGCGTCTTAATATCTCGGGATGTAATGGGAATATTGCGATGCAATCAACGGCATTGTGTATGTGCTTTGTCATGCTATGGATTGCTGAAGAAAAAATATAGGAGGTCCATTTAAAAACACATAAGTTTGTGTTAAAAACATATATGCTTTCGTTTTAGAATGTTTCCAAATATGTACATTCATGGGCCCCAGCCCTACATTGATACCGGTGAAAGTCGTTTTCCAATAGCTGTTATTGTTCCAGAGATATTTTGGGTGGACAAGATAGCTAGGACACCCTGTATACATGTCCCCAATTAAAATTTCTTAAACTTTCTCTGAAGTGCTCTATAGATATCAGGTTGACCAGCCTTACTCTTTTACTTAATGGTTTCTGAACTATACACCATACTAGGTTTTGTAAGTTAAACGATTGTGCATCATGGTTTGGTAATCAGTTTATCACCAGGAAAGCATGTGTTAGTACAAATATATTACCTATCAGAATGCTGCTGTCTTGAGTTATATGTGTAGGGATGTTGATCACTGATTCTAAGTTAGATGCCATTAATAACACTTCTAGTTCACTTTTACTATCAGAATAGCTTAGGAAGTTTACATTGAAATCACAGGTTCATAACTTTCTCTTTCTGTGTGACAGACAGCGGAGTATGGAGTCAAGCTTATTTATGGATAGCACCGAATCTCCTAATGGTGACCTGTACACTGTTGCTAATATCAACACCACATTATCTACCTGCAGTTCACACACACACAAACTTCAAAGTGCTGATCGACACACGTTTTGCTTACTCCTACAGTTTTGTGCTCGTACCCTTGTTTTGTGTAAATTCGCAACTCCTCCTTTATCCACGCTAGATCTGCAAGTGTAAGATGCTAAATTATATCCATTTATGCTCACACTTTCTGTTCCCACAGTTACGTGATGTTCAGGTGGACAAAGTATATCAATCGCATTCTTATTTTTGTGATCATTGAACACACTCACAGCTCATCTACTTTATTTTTTAACTGAAAAGCACGTGCTTCCATGGTGTGATTTCCACGATATTCATTTTTTCAGTTCAATGTAAAATGCTATGTGTATTTGTATGTATATACGACACTACCTTTTTCAACATTTGCTGTGGGTAAGGAAGATATCAATAGCCAGTTAAGTGTTTCACTATCTTTGTGGTTACATTATGTTCAGATAGGAAGACGACAAGAATCTTTTGAAAACTCTGGAAATTCTACAAACATGCAATAAACTTCTGTAACCTAGCTTCTAATTTCCTGATACAGTGATGAAATTAGTTACTGTATGGAAGATTCTCCTACTAATCTAACATCTTTTAAAAGTGTCTGTCTGAATTCTGATAGGAATCTGAAACTAGTAATCATAAAGATGCTTTTGTGCCAGGTTACCCTCCCATCCTACTTTTCTTTTTGCAAGAAGTTCAGCTAACAGGCACTTCCTGTCTTATTAGAAAAAACACTATTACATGAGATTACCAGACAAAGGAGACATTAGTAAGAGTTTGATGCAACTAAAGAAAATACTCTTACAAAATACTCTCTTTTGTGAATGTTTGGGGTGAAACAAAAAGTACTCTGTTTTACAATGAATTTATTGTTTTTATGGGTTATCACATCCATTTGTTAGAAACACTGAATTTAGCTGTTACTCTTTTTGATGATCTTCGTGCTTCGTTTCATGGCACCATTTGTTCCTCTGTCTTTCTTTTACTTGAAGTCACTGTAGTTACCTTTTGAAAAAAACTCTTAGGGAGCGAAGTGTGTATAGTTGATGTTTCTATAAAAAGAGACCATTCCTCGATCTGTGAGGACCTCCTTTCTCTTCCTGTTCATGTGGGTGGAAGCACAATAACTGCATCCTTTAATGTTTGACAAACATTTCAGGTTAACAGTTTAGACGACTTACACAGTTCCATCTGACAGGTCCTCTTTACCGTCTCTCGTGTCAATTTTCGTTAATCTATAGCCCATCGTACACTGAGCACTCGCATCCAAACTCGTTATCGACGAACGCAGCTTTGACACGTGCATTTTAACTATCTCATTTGCTCTCCCAGATTTGCATCTAGTTACTCGTAAATGCGTTTCCATATCCGTTTGGAAGTGCGCGTGTTTCACGTGTCGGAGTCACTTCATTTGGAATTATTGTTGCTTCGTTCCAAGTTGACAAAATCAGCAAAGGTTGTTTAACGTTTTTCTTCATTTCACGTCAATCCTTCGGCCGCTTCAAAAACGACGTCGTAATTTTCTTTGATGTAATGGTTAACTGTTTTGGTTAGCTGGTGACTTTGTTTGTTTATATAGCTTGGGTTCCTCGCGCTGTGATTTAATTGACTGTTGTTGTTCTTGTGCTTTCCTTATAGAATTCACAAAAAAAATCCTATACTATCGATTACTCGAATCCTCGGGATACATCCTATCAACCGATCCCTTCTTTCAGTCAAGTTGTGCCAAAAACGTCTCTCCAATTCAATTCAGTATCTCTTCGTTAGTCATAGGATATACCCATCTAATCTTCGGTATTCTTCTGAATTTTCACATGTGACGCAGCATGTGAAAAATGCTGTATTTGGACGGGTCACTCCTGTAACCGAAATATCAGATCTGAAAATGGTTCTAGGTGAACCGAAACCGGTCATATGAATAAACATTATGCAATCAAGTCGGATTATAAGTGACATTGTAATGATAGCATTTGTGTTTCTGAAAATAGGACGCTCTTAACAGTTTCTGAGGAACCTAATGGGGACTATAGGGAACAGTAAATATGCTGGTGGTAGTAATGAAACACTATGATCTAATACTTTGTTTAGTTGTGTACATATCCTCACAAAAGACGTTCAAATAGTCCCCTGTCGACTGCAGTGCATTTTGCGGCTCATGCAGACAGTTGCTATATTGCTGATGTGAGCTCACTTGTATGGAATGCAGTATTCCACGAATTCTGTTCACTGATGAGTCAACATATATCTGCAAGGGCATCAATAACAGGCGCAACTCACACGTGTGGGCAGATGAAAATTTGCACGCTAATGTGGAAACATATTTTCAACAACGTTTCTCAGTGAGCATGTGGTGCGGTATTACTGATGACCAACTCATCGGTCCAGTTGTTTTAGATAACTGTCTTAATGAAGAGTACGGCGTCTTGATTTCCCTCAAATTGTGTTCCCCTAATGCTTGTACGATATTCCTTTGGCAACATGACGTCATGATTTTCAAACAACTGTGCGTCGGACAAGGTTAATAAAAGGGCACATGTTCATTAGAAGTTTTTTGTTCAGAATCATTAAATCACCCCTCAAAGCATGTATCTTTGCTTCTGACTCGCTCTGCAGATAAATACTCTCCAAACGACAATAAAGGTAACTACAGGAAAACTACACAACCGAAAATAGCGATTCCATATTTCGTGAGATGCATAACGTGAAGTCATAGCCACAAGAGCTATTTAAAGTGCTACATAGTACCAACATAAGTAGCTAAATAGAATCTACACAATGCAGTAATTCCATTACATTTAAAAACCAGAAACGTAGTCTAAGTACAAGCGTGAAAGAAATGGAGACACCGTGTACTGGTGTGAGACAGCATTATCAGCACCTGACAGAATTTCAGGTGACCCTCATAGTAGGTCTCCATGTGGTCGGCTGGTCGAATTGCGCAACATCCAGATTTTCTGGAGCATTCAGATGTGACAGTGCACCGATACTGGACAGCATAGGAACGTGAGGGCGTGTAAAGATCGCGTAAATGACGACGGGAAAAAGTTAGTAGAAAATCGTGCACATGTAAAAAGATCGATGCGGAGAACATACATCGTCTTCCACCGCGTCACGCTTAAGGAAAAGGTCGTGTCGATAACCCGAAATTTGCTAGTCTTGCATGTAATCGCTAAGCGTGTTGTTGGCTTTTATCCAGTCGCTCGTTGACCAGTCTGCCGTGGCAGTAGAAGACAGCAAGAAGAAAGATGAAGTTTTGAATTTCGTGGTTAAGAAATAATTCACATATCAGGATCGTATACACATACCGCCGTTTGACCATCCCACAGACTCCCATATGGAGGACACAATCATGCCCATCCCTGACGCAGAGAAGCAACTGAAAGGGTTCAAAACAAATAACTTACGAAGTACGGATGGAATCCCAATTTGGATTTACAGCTTACATTTATGGTATGTCCCGCCACCCACCTCAAAGTCCCATGCGACTGGAAAAGAGTGAAAGTAACATTAGTGGTCGTAAACACCAAGTTTACGTCGCGTATTGCAAAACCCAAATTACCGACAAGACGCAGAAGTGCACTGAATTATTAACTTCCCTGCGAGAGTGATGACACCACTAGTGTAGATATTTACATTGTCTTTGAAAGCATGACGTAGTGATAACGTACACCGAGAAATCACAAGTCGTCAATTCGTCATAAATGGTCATCACAACTGTAGCCACAACATTCATTTGTTCCTAACGAGGATTTCTTCGCAAGCACAAAACTACAACCAGATTTTAACGCAACAAGTTCACTGAGAAAGTCATATACAGTTCTACGACCCTTTTACGAACAATTTCAACGTCGGCATTAGCGATAGTTATATCAGTGACCTCGTTTTCTAAATAACTTGTGAATCCTATTTAAAAACAATATAACGTTCTATTGAACAAAAAAGTACTCGTTTCAGTATGTCAACTGATGTCAACTGATTGGTATAATCATGCAACAAAATTATGTCCTCTCTGCCAACTATCATTTGCCAGAAACCTGGTTTCGATGTCTCGAAGTGGTCACAAAGTAAAAGAGGTGTACGTCGTATGCAACTGACTCTGCATATGCAGGTTGTTTGAAGAAGAAGGAATTCAAATGGTTGAAATGCCTCTAAGCACTATGGGACATATCATCTGAGGTGAGCAGTCCCCTAGACTTAGAACTACTTAAACCTAACTAACCTAAGGACATCACACACATCCATGCCCGAGGCAGGATTCGAATCTGCGACCTTAGCAGCAGCGCAGTTCCGGACTGAAGCGCCTAGAACTGCTCGGCCACAGCGGCCGGCGAAAAAGGTGTCACATATTCAAGCAGAACGTAGCATTCGTCAACATAGAAGAAAAATTCCTATAATGATATGTCCGGAAACCAATACCTGTTGAGGTGTGGCCGTTCAAAATCCGCACTTCACAGCCGTAATTTTAGTTACAGACGAGGCGTGATTGCCATTCGTGCATAATAAATTACCACTCTTCTCACGTGATTCTCCAGCAATCACGCAGCGGAAACATCAGGATCGTTTCTGTATCAATGTATCATCACGAACAGTCGGTGACACGTCATAGGGCCGTACACGTACCCAGAGTAACTGGTACTGTGTATCACCGATTTTTGCACGTTGAATTACCAACGCTATTCGATAAAGTTACCCTTGCAGAAAGACAATGACCGTTGTTTATGCACGATGGAACAACTTACCATTTTCTACGGATCGTAGGACAGTACACACATTGCAATCTTTCGTGTGCGATTGATTGTTCCAGGTGTTACGATGGCATACTCTTTTCGTTCAGCTGGACTTCCGGCAGTGGTGACATTTCTAGGCGTTGGTGTATACCCAACCCACCGTCAGTGAACAGACGTTGCAAATGCATGTGATAAATGCAAGTAACGCAAACCGAAAGGAGCCAGGTGTATTTGAAAGAATGTGGCATTCACTACGAAGAAGTGCCGAAGGATATTGTCAGACGACGAGGTAACAACGCACAGCACTGCCTATAGTGTCTGATTTTAAGTAACAGATGTGAGCAAGAGGAGAATTGGGCTATATCTCATGAGGTATCGGTTTCCAGAGATATCATTACAAGATCTTCTATCTACACTACTAGCCATCAAAATTGATTCACCAAGAAGAAATGCAGATGACAAACGGGTATTCATTGGACAACTATTTTATACTAGAACTGACATGTGATTACATTTTGATCTAGTTTGGGTGCATAGATTCTGAGAAATCAGTACCCGGAACTACCACCTCTGGCCGTAATAAAGGCCTTGATACGCCTGGGCATTGAGTCAAACAGAGCTTGGATGGCGTGTACAGGTACAGCTGCCCATACAGCTTCAACACGATGCCACAGTTCATCAAAAATAGTGACTGGCGTATTGTGACGAGTCAGTTGCTCGGCCACCATTGACCAGACGTTTTCAGTTGGTGAATGTGCTGGAGAATGTGCTGGCCAGGGCAGCAGTCGAACATTTTCTGTATCCAGAAAGGCCCGTACAGGACCTGACACATGCGGTCGTGCATTATCCTGCTGAAATGTAGGGTTTGGCAGGGATCGAATGAAGGGTAGAGCCACGGGTCGTAACACATCTGAAATGTAACGTCCACTGTTCAAAGTGTCGTCAGTGGGAACAAGAGGTGACCGAGACGTGTAACCAATGGCTCGCCATACCATCACGCCGGGTGATACACCAGTATGACGATGACGAATACACGCTTCCAATGTGCATTCACTGCGATGTCGCCAAAAACGGATGGGTCCATCGTGCACCCAGGTTAGTCATTGAGTACACCATCGCAGGCGCTCCTGTCTGTGATGCAGCGTCAAGGGTAACCGCAGCCATGGTCTCCGAGCTGATAGTCCATGCTGCTGCAAACGTTGTCGAACTGTTGGTGCAGATGGTTGTTGTCTAGGAAACGTTCCCATCAGTTGACTCAGGGATAGAGAGTTGGCTGCACGATCCATTACAGCCATGCGGATAAGATGCCTGTCATCTCGACTGCTAGTGATACGAGGCTATTCGGATCCAGTACGGCGTTCCGTATTACCCTCCTGAACCCACCGATTCCATATTCTGCTAACAGTCATTGGATCTCGACCAACGCGAGCAGAATGTCGCGATACGATAAACCGCAATCGCGGTAGACTACAATCCGACCTTTATCAAAGTCGGAAACGTGATGGTACGCATTTCTCCTCCTTACACGAGGCATCACAACAACGTTTCACCAGGCAACGCCGGTCAACTGCTGTTTGTGTACGAGAAATCGGTTCGAAACTTTCCTCATGCCAGCACGTTGTAGGTGTCGTTACCGGCGCCAAACTTGTGTGAATGCTCTGAAAAGCTAATCGTTTGCATTTCACAGCATCTTCTTCCTGTCGGTTAAATTTCGCGTCTGTAGCATCTCATCTTCGTGGTGTAGCAATTTGAATGGCCAGGAGTTTTCTTTTCATCCTGTACGTAAATGTGACACTTTTTTTTTAAATACCTTGTAAATTCAGGCAAGTACGCTGTCCATTTCCTACAGAACTTCGTGAAAGTCTACGTCGTTTTCGACCGGATATACCCGTAGGTAAAAATTAAATAGACCGTTTAGTGCATGGCACGGGGCCGGTCGATGGGACTAAATGTTCGAACTCGCGGTCCAGAAATAAACTGCTGTGTAACGGAAATAAAATTCCAGATTTATCTCTGAGAGTTGTCTCGCCACCAGAAGCGAGCGGGAAGACCCGCCCGTGGCCTCGAAACCGATCCCGCGGGCGTGCACTCGGAGGCTGTGGCCGCTGCACGCTCCACGCCTAACCCAGCACTGGGACCGCCGCCAGGCCCTGCTCGCATTGTGCAAATCACGGCGCGCCCACCTTAGCGGCAGATCCTTACACCTGCTGTGTAACGCTACCATTCGGAAAGCGCGAGGGAATGGGAGGTAACAAGGCAGTGTCATTCAAAATGTAAATCTAACAGGACAGTAAAAACCTTTCCGGATCAAAAAGAACAGAAAACAGTCCCAGGGCGAGTCAAAGCGAACAGTAATACCAGAATATTGTAGATGGAGCGGTACAAGGCGATGTGCGTGGTAGCGGTATGGACAGAAGGGCTAAATCACTGTTACGCGTCACTGTTGCAAATATGTAAGGAAAAAAGTGAGATTAGGGTTTAATGTCCCGTTGACATCGAGGTCGTTATGGACGGAGCACAGGCTTGGCTTAGGGAAGTATGGGAAAGGAAAACGGCCCTGGCATTTTAAAGCCTCCAACCCTTTTTATATTTAATCTGAATACATTACTGGTATGTCGTCAGTATTAACGCCGTGAAAATATTCATCTTTCTATACAAAATTTTTATCCATGAATGAATACAAACGTGACCTGACTTCTGTTTAAGAGATTTTAGAAATTATGAAGAACTTTCGCAGTGTAACGACAAGTATAGGCGACCCTAAACATATATTTAAGTAATTAAAAATACGATCAATACGTTCCAAATCTGTTAACACAATCAAAAAGAATATTGCATCCTCCCTTGCATAGTCTGACATCTCTTCACGAGAAATATTAATCATGATAGTCAGTCATCATATTCCTGAATGTACGTGTTTAGAAGTTTTCTTAATATAATACACATGCAAATAAATGAATATATTATTTGCCGATAGCATTTTGTCTACACCTACATCCATAGTCTGCGAACCACAGTGAAGTGTAAGACAGAGGGTACCTACCATTGTACCAGTTATTAGGGCTTTTTCCCGTTCCATTCAAGTATAGATCGCGGGAAAAATGATTAAATATCTCTGTGCTTGCTGCAATTAGTCTAATATTATCCTCAAGATCCCCACGGGAGAGATACGTGGGCGTTGTAGTATAGTCAAAACCAGTTCTTGAAACTTTGTTAGTAGATATTGTCCGCATATTTTCCGTTTTGCCATCTCAGTTCTTTCCATGTCTCAATAACACTCTCCCGCAGGGCAAACAAACCTATGATAGTTCGTGCTGCCACTCTCTGTATACGTCCAGTATCCCCCGCCATTCCTACTTGGTACTGGCCCCACACACTTGAGTAATATTCTAGGGTGGATCGGACGAGTGATTTGTAAGCAATTGTCCTTGCAGACTGTTTGTATTTCACTAGTATTATAGCAATTAATAGCATTCTGCTGTCTGTTTTACTCACGACTGAGACTATGTGATCGTTTCATTTTATATTTCCCTCAATGACGATTCGACTGAAGATACAACGTATTCATTGAAGTATGCTCCTTGCATGAATTGCGAGTTTAGGTAAAGACTAAGCGAGCACATGCGATCTGACCATGGAAACGTGGTGTTATATCTGGTTTTGGGATTAAAAGTAATTGAAGAGAATTTGAAATAAGCTTTGCTCATTATATAAAAAAAAAAAAAACCTAGCACGAAATAAACTTCCGCATGTCCTACGTGCGGCCATCTGGTAAACAACACCATAAAACATGAAAAATACACCGAAAGGAACCTATATAATTTCCGATACAATAAACAGATGGTGCAGAAACGTGGAACGTGACCTATACTCACATATGAGTACATGAAAGACCGAATTGACCTTTGGACATGGAATAAAGTGTTTTGCTCGTAACAACAGATTTTACCTCAGTCACTGCAGAGCTGAAAAACCATGCAAACAAAATAAAGTCAAACCGCTCTAGCAGACACAGTTTTCACTGTAAGCCGGCCGCGGTGGTCGAGCGGTTCTAGGCACTACACTCTGGAACCGCGCGACTGCTACGGTCGCAGGTTCGAATCCTGCCTCGGGCATGGATGTGTGTGATGTCATTAGGTTAGTTAGGTTTAAGTAGTTCTAAGTTCTAGGGGACTGATGACCTCACATGTTAAGTTCCATAGTGCTCAGAGCCATTTGAACCTTTTTTCACTGTAAATTCATGTATGCTGCATCGTATAAATGGCCATTGAAGTAAACCGTTAGACAAAGACGTCAAATCTGAAAAAATTAGAACCACGAAAATTGCAGGCAGTATCCGCGTAATATGAGTATCCCCAGCGGTCGGTGGAAACACAAATGGGCAAGCTAACTGAAATTGTTACAATCCCAGCAGTCGGAAAAATCTGTCACCATGCAGATATAGTAATGGGAGTTGTCATGAGGTGGTGGTGGTGGTGGTTAGTGTTTAACGTCCCGTCGACAACGAGGTCATTAGAGACGGAGCGCAAGCTCGGGTTAGGGAAGGATATCGGCCGTGCCCTTTCAAAGGAACCATCTCGGCATTCGCCTGAAACGATTTAGGGAAATCACGGAAAACCTAAATCAGGATGTCCGGAGACGGGATTGAACCGTCGTCCTTCCGAATGCGAGTCCAGTGTGATAACCACTGCGCCACCTCGCTCGGTAGTTGTCATGAGGTCACACATTTGAATCCGACGTCTGCCATGTTAGTCGTCCCAAATAGTAGCTTCTGGTGTAAGGGCTTTAATCAAAACACAAACGTGTCGTTTACGGATGTACTAATCATTCTGATTATAGTCTAAAGTGTTCAAATGGCTCTAAGCACTAAGGTTCTTAACATCTGAGGTCATCAGTTCCTTAGACTTTGAACTACTTAAACCTAACTAACCTAAGGACATCACACATATCCATGACCGAGGCAGGATTCGAACCTGCGACCGTAGCAGCAGCGCGGTTCCGGACTGAAGCGCCTAGAACCGCTCGGCCACAGCAGCCGGCAGTCTAAAGTGTAAAGGAGTCGCATTTCATTCGTAATTGAACTCGTTCATGCAATATTTTCTTTTATTTACGTGAATGTTAGTTGTCCTGTTTAGTTTTACTGTAGTGGTTTTATTTCTCCCATCAGTCCAACTCGAAAAGCTCTCTGGGTGAAAACTGTGAGAAGGAAAGTTTGAAAACCGACCGAACATAACAAAATATGTTCTCAACATTTTCTGGAAGAGGACATAGACCGAACATCAGTTTCGTCATTCCGTATTAGGAAAACTGGTGGGTTAGGAAAGCAGCTTTTTCACATCACACGAAACTCTTCGCGGTTATTCGAAACGTATAATAAAAATAAAAATACATTAACGAGGCTAAGTGGGTCGTATTGCTGGAGCAAATACGCATTTAAGACCACAAATAGTCAGAAAATACATTCCTAACGCTATGTGACGAAAACTCTAAATATATATATTATGTTTGCCCGCATCTCGTGGTCGTGCGGTAGCGTTCTCGCTTCCAACGCCCGGGTTCCCGGGTTCGATTCCCGGCGGCGTCAGGGTTTTTCTCTGCCTCGTGATGGCTGGGTGTTGTGTGCTGTCCTTAGGTTAGTTAGGTTTAAGTAGTTCTATGTTCTAGGGGACTGATGACCATAGATGTTAAGTCCATAGTGCTCAGAGCCATTTGAACCATATATATTATGTTTAAAATAGCTGTTGTCTTACAAGCTAGAAATAAGAGCAAGGAGCAGTCATAGATAGCAGTATGCTACAGTTTCGTGGCATCTGGCATGGCGGTGCCGACTTCGCAACGACGTATAGCGCAAATCTGTAGCACGATCCCCGCTATAACGGACTCATCCGCTCAGTACACGAGGGGCTTTCAATAAGTAACTAAACATATTTTATCATGAAAGCAAGTCGATTTTATTCAGGATCTTAATAAACCATGGAATTCTCAACTTTTTTGATGCGAAACTCTACTTCAATGCGACAGCCTTACGCCACCTTATTGGGACGGCATGGTACCATTTTTCTGGCGAACTTGGAGCCAGTGCCTCGCTGCATCAATGACCTCCTCATTGTCCACGTAGTGCTTCCTGCGGAGTGTATGCTTCATTGCGCCAAACAAATGGTAGTCGGAAGGTGCGAGATCCGGGCTGTAGGATGGACTAGGAAGAACAGTCCAATGAAGTTCTAGTGAACTCCTTTCGGGTACGCAGACTTGTGTAAGTTCTTGAATTGCCATGGAGAAGGAGAAGTTCGTTTGCATATAGTGACGAAGACGCTGATGTCGTTTCTTCAATTTCCTGGCGGCAGCACTAGACACGTTAGAAACGATCGTTGCATCATGAGAGAGGACATAAAACGGAATATCCTCTTCAGAGTCCCGGAAGACAGTCGCCAATGATTTTACCGCCTGAGGTTGCGGCTTTCAACATTTTCTTCGGAGGAGAGGTGGTGTGCCACCACCCCGCAGAGTTCTGTTTTCTTTCCGGTTCGACGTGATGAGTCCATGTTTCATCTCCAGTGACTATGTTCTACAATTACTGTCACGATCAGCCTCGTAAGGCTCAAGCTATTCCGCACAAATGGTTCTTCATTGCTCGTTATGATCTTCTGTTAGGTGGCGGTCCAATGGGCACAATACGTCAGAGTACCCGGACTGGTAGTTGAGTGCGTCAGCACTACTAAAAGAGATTTCCATTTGAGCAATAAGGTATCTGATTGTGATCCATCACCTCGAATGAGAATTAAGACCCTAAGCTGTCGACAGGCGTTGATATACATCAACGGGGACAGTTGAAAATATGTGCCCCGACTGGGACTCGAACCCGAGACCTCCTGCTTATATGGCAGACGCTCTAGCCATCTGAGTCACCGAGGGCACAGCGGATAGTGCGACTGCAGGAATTTATCCCCTGCACGCTCCCCGTGAAACCCACATTCCCAACTTAACTAATCTTCGTTGATCCATAATGGATCGTGGGTCGACGGCTGGCATAAACTTCTTGTCGACTGGCCAACAAGAGCTGTTGCAGGACGATTTGGTTCACGGATCCAGTTATATGGCTCCTTCCGTGTATAGAGATTTCACGACTATGACGACTTGGGCCTGAAGATGGCATCAATGTAATGCCGAAACTGGTAGCAGCACATAGAAGTTCATAAAATAAAATAAACTTCTACAAATCATACGGCTATTGGTAAATTTTTGCATCAAGAAATTCCCAACTTAATGTCCGCACACTGCATTCGTAGTGCTCCTGCCCATTACACTCATTACTCGCGGCAGACAATCTTACCGAGTCCCTTAAGAGTTCGGGCAATGCGTGTGCATCCAGCACAGAAGAAGAGGGTCAATGGCCGGTTAGCCCTAACTATATGAAGATGTCCGAAAGAACAGATACCATTTTCATATCGAATGAGAATGTCCGTACGTTCCTACACTGCAGGAGGCACAGCTGCGTCCGGCTGGCCGGCATACAGGAGATCGTACAGGTATGATCGACCTCGTTGCTATGATGACAGACGCCTCGGCAAACGACTCATACTGCTTTCGTTCACTTTCACGTCTCCGCACACATTCTATAAGCGCCGATGAATATCTACGAGGCCTTGGTTTTCTGCCAAAAGAAACTCAATGACAGTTTTCTGCTTGGAACGCACGTCCGTTGCAGACGCTGTTTTGAAGACCACGTATATCGATGCCACGTATCGGAACGTCATGAAACCGAAGGGGCCGAAGCGGGAATATTCCACGATGTCCCACAACAAATTCCTCCTTCTTGCTTACCGAAGCCGGCTGAGAAAAGAAAGAGCAGGTTGATGCAGTTCTCAAAAATTCTCGAGAAAATCGATTTCGACATTTGCAGCCACATTGAAAATGCTAAAACAAAGTACATATTTTTCGACGAGCAGGGTGGCTCTGTGATACAGTGCTCGCTTGATGTTTGTGTATGAGGGGGGGGGGGGCTGGGTAAACAAAGGTGTATGTTGTGCGAGTGATTATGTGAAGCGTAGAACACGTAAACCACACGAGATTGACAGTCGGTAGATCTAGTCTGATTTCGGTAATCATTTTTTTCTATTCAGTTAGGATATCTACGTCATATACAGGGTGTTACAAAAAGGTACGGCCAAACTTTCAGGAAACATTCCTCACGCGCAAAGAAAGAAAATATGTTATGTGGACATGTGTCCGGAAACGCTTACTTTCCATGTTAGAGCTCATTTTATTACTTCTCTTCAAGTCACGCCAATCATGGAATGGAAACTCAGAGCAACAGAACGTACCAGCGTTTCAAACACTTTGTTACAGGAAATGTTCAAAATGTCCTCCGTTAGCGAGGATACATGCACCCAGCCTCCGTCGCATGGAATCCCTGATGCGCTGATGCAGCCCTGCAGAATGGCATATTGTATCACAGCCGTCCACAATACGAGCACGAAGAGTCTCTACATTTGGTACCGGGGTTGCGTAAACAAGAGCTTTCAAATGCCCCCATAAATGAAAGTCAAGAGGGTTGAGGTCAGGAGAGCGTGGAGGCCATGGAATTGGCCCGCCTCTACCAATCCATCGGTGACCGAATCTGTTGTTGAGAAGCGTACGAACACTTCGACTGAAATGTGCAGGAGCTCCATCGTGCATGAACCACATGTTGTGTCGTACTTGTAAAGACACATGTTCTAGCAGCACAGGTAGAGTATCCCTTATGAAATCATGATAACGTGCTACATTGAGCGTAGGTGGAAGAACATTTGCACTGAAATGAGGATTGACACATTGTTGGATGAACCATTCGCAGAAGTGTACCCGTGGAGGCCAATCAGCTGCTGATAGTGCCTGCACACGCTGTACATGGTACGGAAACAACTGGTTCTCCCGTAGCACTTCCAATACAGTGACGTGGTCAACGTTACCTTGTACAGCAGCAACTTCTCTGACGCTGACATTAGGGTTATCGTCAATTGCACGAAGAATTGCCTCGTCCATTGCAGGTGTCCTCGTCGTTCTAGGTCTTCCCCAGACGCGAGTCATAGGCTGGAATGTTCCGTGCTGCCTAAGACGCCGATCAATTGCTTCGAACGTCTTGCTGTCGGGACACCTTCGTTCTGTAAATCTGTCTCGATACAAACGTACCGCGCCACGGCTATTGCCCCGTGCTAATCCATACATCAAACGGGCATCTTCCAACTCCGCATTTGTAAACATTGCACTG
Source organism: Schistocerca serialis cubense (assembly GCF_023864345.2). NCBI lineage: Eukaryota > Metazoa > Arthropoda > Insecta > Orthoptera > Acrididae > Schistocerca > Schistocerca serialis. The sequence goes on from NC_064641.1 coordinate 730,427,813, forward strand.
ACTGCAAAACCACGTTCATGATGAACACTAACCTGTTGATGCTACGTACTGATGTGCTTGATGCTAGTACTGTAGAGCAATGAGTCGCATGTCAACACAAGCACCGAAGTCAACATTACCTTCCTTCAGTTGGGCCAACTGGCGGTGAATCGAGGAAGTACAGTACATACTGACGAAACTAAAATGAACTCTAACATGGAACTTAAGCGTTTCCGGACATATGTCCACATAACATCTTTTCTTTATTTGTGTGTGAGGAATGTTTCCTGAAAGTTTGGCCGTACCTTTTTGTAACACCCTTTGAATATAAAAATGATCAAATATAAGCTAATAAACAGAGATAACTGTAATTTTTATGAAAAAGGCACATCTTCTTATTTCTGTTTATATATTGCACACGAAAGTGCAGCTTTCGTTGCAAACATAATTACTTAATTTCTGATCTTTTAGAAAAGAGTGTTGATCAAGTTAGCACAATTAAAAATTTACAGATTAGGTTTTTTCTGTTCTATCGTCTGTTACACTCAACATAATGCACGTAAAAATGCACCTTTGTTGAAAAAATTGATTCCGTCAGGATTCGAACCCATGTCTCCCACGCGTCAGGTGACAACTTTACCACACAGCACACAGAAAGTTTAGCACATCAGAACTGACGGAAAACTTCAAAGCCAGGTATTTTTGAGAATTGTATCGAGCTGCTTTGTGGAGGTATATTTGAGTTCTGAATTTCACGTACCATAAATATAAAAAAATTACAGTAGTCTCACTGCCGTGTGTTCGCCTTGCAAGGTCACAGCCGTCGTCACGATTGAAACTGTTCTCATACATTCTAACTTCTACTTTTTCTTTAACAACGGAATTCCAGTACATAATAGCGTAGGCAGAAGATTTTAGTTTCATAAACATTGCTCTGTGTTTATATGTGAGAGAGTGTTCGACAGTTGCTGATTTCTCAAGTTATCGATTTTTATTCTGTGCTTAGTATGAGCATGTCCGTGACGCTTTCGTGTTTATAAACGAACCTTTGCCGAAACGCTATGTTCTTCTTAGAGCCTTCATTACTGATGAATTTTAGTCCAAGAAATGCTTTCTATACGGTTAGTTTTATGTCCAAAATGGTCCAAATGGCTCTGAGCACTATGGGACTTAACACCTATGGTCATCAGTCCCCTAGAACTTAGAACTACTTAAACCTAACTAACCTAAGGACAGCACACAACACCCAGTCATCACGAGGCAGAGAAAATCCCTGAACCCGCCGGGAATCGAACCCGGGAACCCGGGCGTGGGAAGCGAGAACGCTACCGCACGACCACGAGCTGCGGACTTAGTTTTATGTGGTCGTTTCACTTTAAATTGCTTCGTATCCACACTCCGGAATATTTAATTGATGCGTCTGTTTTTAGCGATGGTTCACCAATGATGTAATCATCCAGTTACCGGTCTTTTTGCCTGTTTATGCGTAATACATCATACTAGTTTTATTTTGAGAGCCAAGTACCAATCCCTGAAGTGAATGTACATATGTTCTATTCAGATCTTCCTGCTTTTCGCTACAATTTTCTAGCCTTGCCTCTCTGTTTACAACAGCATTATCCACGAGTAGTCTCATTCAGATTGTGGTGTTATGCAGTCATCCTTTCTACTGTATCTACACCCACACTCCACTAACCACTGTGAAGTGCAAGGCAGCGGATAATTGCCATTCTACCAGTATTAGTACTTCTTCCTATTCCATTCACTTTCGAGTGCTGGAAGAATGATTGCTTAAATGCCTCTGTGCATGCGATGAATAGTCTGATCTTGTCCCCACTATTCCTACGGGAGCAATACGTAGGGTGTTGTCTTATATCCCTAGATTCATCACTAAATAGTGGTTCTTCAACTCTGTAAATCGGCTTCCTCGGGGCAGTTTTGGCCCTATTTTCAAACACTTGCATCTTCAGTTTCTTCAGCATCTCTGTAATCCTCTCCCTTAGGTCAAACAAACATATAATCATTTGCACTGCTCTTCTTGACATATGTTCAGTATCCTCTGCCAGTCGTATGTTGCCACACACATTCAAAAATCAAATGGCTCAAATGGGTCTGAGCGCTATGGGACTTAACATCTGAGGTCATCAGCCCCCTAGAACTTAGAACTACTTAAACCTAACTAACCTAAGACATCACACACATCCATGTCCGAGGCAGGATTCGAACCCGCGACCGTAGCGGACACGCGGTTCCACACTGAAGCGCCTAGAACCGCAAGGCCACACACACGTTCGAGCAATATTCCAGGACGGGTTGCACGAATATTTTGTTAGCAATTTCCTTTGTAGGCTGAATGCATTATCCTAACACTGTACCAGTGAACGGAGATCGGCCGCCTAACTTACCTACGACTGAGTCTATGTGATCATTCAATTTCATAGGCCTGTAAATTGTTACCTCAAGGTGTTTTTGTGAGTTGATCGATTCCAACTGTGACTCGTTGAGATTGCAGTCGTAGGATACTTACTTTCTTAGTTGCGGGAAGTACACAATTTTACATTTTTGAATATTTAAAGCACCGCTCTGAAATCTTATCAAGGTCTGACAATATTTGTCAGGGGTTTATGAGACAGTACTTCATTACAGGTAACCGCTACATCTGCGAAAAGTTGGAGGCTATTATTAATATTGTCCGCGAGGTTATTAATGTACATGAACAGCACAGGTTCAAAAATAACTCTTGGAGCACACCTTAAGTTATTTCTATATCAGCTGATGACTATTCATCCAAGACAACATGCAACATCATTCCTACTAAAAAATCTTCGTCACAGTCTCAAATTTCGCTTGCCCATACAATCGTAACTTTGATAATAAGCCTAAGTATTGGTCCAATGATTTTCAGAATTCGAGAAATGATGCATCTGCCTGATTGTCTTGACCCTCCGGTTTCAGGATGTCGTGAAAAGTGAGAATTGCTTTCCACGTAATCGATGTTTTCCGAGTCCGTGATGGTTTGCACGAAGGTGGTCTTCTGTTCAAAACACCTCACTACGTTTGAGATAACAATGTGTTCTAAGGTTCTAAACCAAATGGATGTCACGGATCTTGTAACGCCCCCTTAGAAAAATTTATGAATGACAGTGCTGGAAGGCCTCTACGTTATTTGATTTGGAAACCGCCGAGCAAAACTGAACGTACTCAGACATTTTTGTCTTTACTTATTCTGATAAACACTAAACTGACACACAATATTTTTAGTGCAACGCAATCTCACTTTCAATAATCCCTACAAAAGAGTGGCCCTGACTAACAATAACCTATACCTTTCATGAATCACTTACCTCACAATAATCTTCGTTACTCGCACTACTGCAATACAGCGAGCGCCAATACTACCAGCTAAATAAAAGATGCTAACTACTGAAGGCAATAACTACTGATAGGCATTGTCTGCAAATGAAAGGGTGTGATGGAGAACAAACAATGTATTTACCTTAATAGTGTTCAAAAGTCATAATATATATATATATATCAGTTCATGACATCCAGTCGTTTCGTTTTTCTGACGGACACACGTCCAGATCGTCCGCTCTCAAAACTACGCCATCTCTCTCCCCACATCCACCACTGCTGGCGCCTCACCTTCAACTGCGCAACACTACGAGCTGTCCACATCCAACTGCCCAACACTACACTAGTGAATATTCCAACAACGCCAACCAGCCACAGACTGCACACAGCACAGTCAGTGATTTTCATACAGAGCGCTACGTGGCGTTACCAACATAAAACCCTAAATAGCCTACTTACAATCTTTGACGATAGTCTTGCTGAATGACTCTGCTACTCTTGAAGTAGTCAAGTGTGACCTTTGCTTTCTCCCAACTACTGAGCACAATTTTTTGCTTAATGGATCTACAGAACATTATGGTTAAAAGAAGGCTAAGTCAGCGAAAAATTCGCTATAGAACCTCTTTGGGTCACTACTGCCGCGCGGGATTAGCCGGGCGGTCTACGGCGCTGCAGTCGTGGACTGTGCCGCTGGTCCCGGCGGAGGTTCGAATCCTCCCTCGGGCATGGGTGTGTGTGTTTGTCCTTAGAATAATTTAGGTTAAGTAGTGTGTAAGCTTAGGGACTGATGACCTTAGCAGCTAAGTCCCATAAGATTTCACACACATTTGTTTTTGAACATTTCGACACTAAATCCTAGAGCTCGATTCGATTTTAGCTGCATCTTTCTTGCCCACCATTTTGAACTAGAGTAAATGCCAGGCGAAAAATGCTCTTGTCGAAACACAAAAAAGGCGAAGTGCTCCTCTCTAAAAGATGTTGACTGAAGTGGTGTACCAGCTGCCTAATTCTACCTTCATCAGCACCTATAAAGGTTTTCCGAAAAGTTCTGGAATGCGAACAAATTCGCCCACAGGCTTTCCTAACTGTAACTCTCTCACACCCACTAGCCCATCGCTGTAAGTCGCTCATTCCAGTCCACTCCCAGTTTACCATCCTCACTCAGTCATTGAGGCCAGGAGAATGGAGCTTACAGGTACTCAACGGCGAGGTTATCAGCACACCTCAACTTATTGTCTTTATATTTTGTGGTTCTATAACTGGTACGGTCTCCTGCCTCACAGCCAAAGTATCCTTCGTTCTGACCTACTAGTACTGTCTCCTTTTGCTGCCACTGTCTCTCCTTTACTGCCACTATCCCATTCATACCTTCTCACTCTCATCTTCAGCGGCATTGTCATAGACTATCGCTCATTATCGCTAGCTCTCACCTGCTTCCACTTTGTCTTTATAGCTGTCCCAAAGGCACTGTCTCCTTCTGTCTTTTCCTAGCACTTTTCTCTCACTGTCAACTATGTTCCCCTGCCTCCCTCTCTTTCTCTCATACTGCCATTGTCTCCTTCGATCTTTCTGTACCACAACCACTGTCTGCTATCTAACAGTATCTGTTACTTTTCCATTTTTTTTCCATTGGCACTGTCTGCTTTTCTCTGAACAAAAAACGCGCGAACATGTTTGCATGCCAAAACTTTTAGGAAAATTGTTAAAGGTGCTAAGGAAGGTATCATGAGGCAGCTGTACCCTACTTTTCAGTCAGTGTCTTTTAAAGAGGAGCATAGTAGCCTTTTTTTGCTTCGTTGGTTTCTACTCTTGCCTGCTGCAGCAGGTCATGTACTCATATGAAAACAACTTTATGGGGCAGTGAAATTTTGATAGTTTACTTATTTCAGATCAAAATAACACTAAACTAATTTTATGTCTCCCAACGGGTTTTAAGTAAACAAAAATTTTGCCTGTGCTTCAGTACCACAACAAGGATTTTTCAGAACCTTTCTGATTATAATGGAGACGACTTACAGCATATTTTTCCATGCTACGTCACTTTATGAATCACGTTTTCGCCTCACACCGGATTTTACTTATACAGGTATGTGGACCTCTTTATCTCGGAAACGGACAGAGATATCAATAAAATTTTGAAGGCTGTTCGAGATTGGGATTTTAGAAATATATCGTAAAAATTATTTGTTATGCATAGCCCTCTTGTGATGCGCGGCTCGGTTTTGGTGCCCCATTACGATTTTTTGGGGTGTTTGTCAACGGAAAAATTGTACTTTTAGATAAACGTCTGGAGGCATACCGTTAAAATTTGAGCAAATTGCTGCGGTAGTTATTTAGATATCCGCTGCTGACGATGGAAAGTTGGTGAAAAACGCTTTTTTCGGGTTTTCTCTCGAACCGCGCTTGAACTAAGTGATAACTCCACCCCTTAGGGTGCATCGTAGACGATATCTAATGCAAAAAGAAAATAACTGATTTGATCCATTTGCCTAAGCTGGAAGAAGTGTGTAATATTCAAACTTTGACCCTGTGCTGTAGGAGAATTACAGTAAGATGATCCTTCAGTTGGGTACACAAATGCTTTCTAGTCCAAGGGCTATCCAAAACACTTGACCCCACCTTTCCATCAACAACAGAACCCTAAGTATGAGCTCCAGAAAAATCCTGTTTTTATGCCGGACGTTTTTGAAAGTACTGGGAGTGCATGCTCTCGCATAAGTACGGATTAAGACATTTCATGGGGCAGTCTTGGGACAACTACTGTAATGTTGGACAATCTTTTGTACAACAATTTTGATCGTCCGCATGCTGCTTAATATTATCAATTACCTTCATCATTAACATAACACATGTCACAGAAAAGACAAATTACGAGAGCTGTTCATAAAGTAATGAACGATTGGTCGCGAAATGGAAACCACAGTGAAAATCAAAACCGTTTTATTTGCAGCAGTTAGCTGCCAGCTACTTCTGTATACAGTCGCCGCTCTGACTTAAACATTTGTGGTAGCGTTGTACCGATTTCTAATATCGTAGAAGACAACCTATAGCGCTTTCCGACAATTTTCTACACTGACCGCAGCTCGTGTGTCGAAATATTGTCTTCATAGTCAGGGGTTCACGTGAACGGAGATGAAAATTAGAGGGAGCCAAGTCCGGGCTGTATGGTGGGTGACCGAACACTTCCCATCGAAAATGCTACAGCAGCGTCCTCATTGTCCCTGCACTGTGCGGCCGAAAACTGCCATGGTTCAAATGGCTCTGAGCACTATGGGACTTAACATCTATGGTCATCAGTCCCCTAGAACTTAGAACTACTTAAACCTAACTAACCTAAGGACATCACACAACACCCAGCCATCACGAGGCAGAGAAAATCCCTGACCCCGCCGGGAATCGAACCCAGGAACCCGGGCGTGGGAAGCGAGAACGCTACCGCACGACCACGAGATGCGGGCAAACTGCCATGGAGAAGGACAGGTACGTTATGTGAGACAGCATGAAATCAGAATAAATCTCTAGGCAGGCTCTTATACTTGACTGGAAACGCTGTTTTCTAGGCATCTGTAAGCACTCACTGTGCGCTCAGAACTGAAATGAGCGACGTGACGCTATCGACGGGCATACTACAAACATTGACAAAACACGTCTGTGTAAAACTTCGTTGGATTTTCACAGTGGTTTCCATTTCGCGCCAGTTCTTCCTTACTGTCCGAGTAGCCCTTGTATTATTCAAAAATGGCTCTAAGCACAACTTAAAATCTGAGGTCATCAGTCCCCTACACTTAGAACTACTTAAACCTAACTAACCTAAAAACATCACACACATCCATACCCGAGGCAGGATTCGAACCTGCGACCGTAGAAACAGCGCGGTTCCCCACAGAAGCGCCTAGAACCGCTCGGCTACAGCGGCCGGCCCTCGTATAGTTGGCTGAGCCAGCTTCTTGTGGGATCGCACAGAGAGTAAGCTTTGGCTCGTCCACCAAAACACTTCAATTTTGGTTTACTTTGGTTCGTCGAGCTTTAGGCTTTGTTGCTGATTGCGAAATTCGGCACTGAGTAAGACACCTCGAGTTGTTTGCCGCGTGGTCTGGAATAGAGCGGGACTGACGCAAGTGCTCGGACGCAGACAGCAGCCAGAGAGACAGCCAGCTCAGCGCGTGACGTGGCCGCGCGGCATGCGGCAGCGTCGGCGCAGACAAAGCGACGCACCGCTAGGCGATAGAGGCGAGGGCGTCCCCACCCCGGCCCGCGGCGGCGCTGCTTTCCTAGGACAGGACGGCCCCGGTGCGTCACGCTGGCGGCGCGCAGCGCCTCGCCGCGCCTTCCCAGAAAGCCGTCTCGCCCGGAAGGACTCTCCCTTTCTCTCCGGCGTCCTCTTTTTGTCGGCACCGCCGTCTGCTTGCACCTGACTTGCGCTCCGCGGTCTCCGAGCAGTCTGTCTGCTCGTGACGGCATGCAGTCGGCCCTTGCCGCCGAACACGGCGCTTTAAATGTCCCGCTCACCGTGTCCACTAGTTCTGCGGCGCGGTTTTTGCGTCATGAAAATCCACGTGCTAGTCCTAACTAAGAAAGGAACCTCACTGGCGTCATGCAAAGTACTGTTCTGGGTTTGTTGCTTGTCTTGACGTACAGGGTGTCCACGAAGTCCGTTATCACACAGGGTGACAGATGTCCAAATAGTTCCGTTATCATTTCAAAAAATCTTAGCTGGAAAACCATTAGAGATGGAAAACCGCGGTTTGTTGTAAAACATTTACCAACTCTTCAAGAAGTTTTTTTCCCTTTGTCCTTTGTTACAGATTTAACTCGGAGTGCATCAAAGTGCCGACAGACTAGCAGAAGACGCAATGTGTCCTCTGGTGTGTAGAATCCAAATCTGCGACTATGGTACTGAGGAATTACCGACGCCGGTAAAGGACAACACCATAGGCAAAAACAACGAAACTGAGGTGATTAAAAAACTTTAGAGATACCGCTATTTACTTTTAAAAACCTGCAGAGAAGAGCCAAAACATTATGACCATCTTATATAGGGTGTAGGAAAATTTTGCACTACCGGTCACAATAAAAGGTTATTTATTTGTCACATGACCCGTTTCGGGCTTGCGCCAATCTTCAGGTGTTTATACATTCATGTACATGTTTGTACGTTGGAGATAACTGTATAAATACAAAAAAAAAAATTATTTGCTGGTGACTAAAACAGATAAAATTGTCCAACTTGTATCTGTATCTGTATATAAACAGATACAATTGTCCCACTTGTATCTGTATAGCCACCAGCAAATAATTTTTTTGTATTTATACAGTGATCTCCAGCATATAAACATGTACATGAATGTATAAACACCTGAAGATGGGCGCAAGCCCGAAACCGGTCGTGTGACAAATAAATAACCTTTCATTGTGACTAGTAGTGGAAATTTTCCTACACCCTATAAAGGAACAGTCACGGAGTTCAACAGCATCTATTATGGATAAAATTCATTGTGACCATTTGTTTAATAGCATGATGGTTCATCCTAGGAACGCAATACAGCAGCGATTCCTCGTGCGTCGACAGTCCTTGCTAGGATTCTGAAGGCAAGTGGTACCAGTTGTCTACGCAATGCTCGTAAATTACGGACAGGTGGTTTGAGGGAGCGGACGTGGCACTGGATTGCGTCCCAAATAGATTCCAATTTGGCGAAGTTGGCAGCAAAGACATCAACTGAGTTCACTATAATGCCCTTCAAAACCATTGTAGTACGATCCAGGTCTTGTGATACTGGTAGTTATCTTGCAGGAAGGTGCCGTCACCGTTGGGGAGGACTTCAAGCAAGAAGGGATACAGCTGGTCCGCTGTCATGTTCACGTGCCTTTGATTACTACCGCAAGACCCGTGGATGAGCAGGTGAATGTTCTCCATAGCATAACACTGTCCCCAACGGGCTGTGTCCGTGGCGAAGTGCATGTTTCGAACAGCTCTTCGCCTGTCGTCGATCTGATGTAACAAGAGACGTCATTCATCTGATCAGATGACACGTTTCAATTGACCCGTGGTCGAATCTCGATGATCCCCTACCCACTAAAGTCTTAACTGACTATGTTGTTGAGTCAATATGGGAGCATGTAGGATTCGTCTGCTGCGGAGCCCCATATTCAAGCGTGAACAGCGCGCTTAGAAACACTTGTACCTGATCCAGCATTGTATTCGTTTGCCAGATCTGACACAAATCGCCACCTGTCCCGCTTTTTAGATCAGGCAAGTCTCTGACGTCCATGTTCTGTGATGAGACGTGGACGTCCAACACTTTATCCCCTTCTCGTGGTTTCACAGGGCTTCAACCAAGTTTCATAGATGTTCACGATTTCAGCACAAGAACAGTCCACCAGCTTCGCGCTTTCAGAGATGATCGTTTCCAGGGCTGGGCCATAACATTCTGTCCTCACGAACAGGCCATGAACGCCCAAAGGTAACGACCGGCCACCGTGTCATCCTTAGCCTACAGGCGTCACTGGATGTGGATATGGAGGGGCATGTGGTCAGCACACCTCTCTCCCGGCCGTATGTCAGTTTCCTAGACCGGAGCCGCTACTTCTCAATCAAGTAGCTCCTCAGTTTGCCTCACAAGGGCTGAGTGCACCCCGCATGCCAACAGCGCTCGGCGGACCAGACCGGAGGGTCACCCATCCAAGTGCTAGCCCAGACCGACAGCGCTGAACTTCGGTGATCTGACGGGAACCGGTGTTCCCACTGCGGCAAGGCCGTTGGCTCCATAAAAATCTTCTCTTTGTTAAAATCGTTTTTGTCAGTAGATTTGCCTATTTTCTTCCCACAGCCGCTAGAATAACTGCCCATTCGTCTCTGCTACGCTCATATACTACTCTCCCTGCCGCGTCACCCGCTCCCAATGCCACCAGGCGGCATTTAATCTCACAGTGTGCAGTGGTCATAGTGTTTCGGCTCTTCAGTGTATATATCTACCGGTTTCGGTCCAGATCCACCTACACACAACGTAAATTGAAAACAAATCAAGTAAGTGCACATTTCGTGTTCCCATTAGGCCGATTCATAGTTGTCATAGTGAGAACCCATACCAATATTCCAATATAGCACATACTGTAGTAACAAACAGAATAATCAATGTAACTGTGAAATTAATCATTGTAAAACGTGTTCGTTACTATTGTTAAGCGCTGTATTTGAATATTCAAAAAATTGCCTCTGAGCACTATGGGACTTAACTTCTGAGGTCTTCAGTCCCTTAGAACTTAGAACTACTTAAACCTAACTAACCTAAGGACATCACACACATCCATGCCCGATGCAGGATTCGAACCTGCGACCGTAGCAGTTGCACGGTTCCGGACTGTAGCGCCTATAACCGCTCTGTCACTCAGGCCGGCTGTATTTAAATATTGATTGTGGATTGTCATTATGAGTACTTTGAGGTTGTATCAGCCAAAGAGGAACATGAAATATGTTCCTACCTATCTGTTTTCACGTTATTGATACAGCTCATGTGAAGGTTGTCCTTCACCGAAACCGGCAGACATATAGGTTTTTAAAATAAACACGTGATGGCTAAAAATGCATTTTTTTTTCAATTACTTAACGTCTTGTTGGTTGTCGCTCAACTAGGACCTTTAAAGAGACAGGCAGTGTCGTGATGTTTCCATCGGATGGCGCCCTCGTTTTCCCGATGTCACGCCATTAGATGTCTTTTTGCTGGTTTACGACAGGAATCGTGGGAGTACAACAGCAGTCTGTGACATTGCTACCTTTCATGCACGAATCAGCGAAGCAGTCCGAACTGTTGACGCTGCAATGTTGACTGCGACATGGGCGCAACTCAGTCATCTTGATCTTCTCTGACGAGTGCGATACACATTGGAACTCTATTAAAGCTCTAGCATAACAGAAAAAAACCTAGAGCGTTGCTAAGTGTTTCACAATAAACCACGATACTCTTACCTCTAATATTTGTATTTTCCAAGGTATAATTTTTTTAATGATAGCGGAACTTTATTGAGAGCCTATACATAAACGATCTGCCACTCAGTATGACAGATGATTCGAAAGTTTATCTCTCCGTAAATGAAACAAGCGTTATTGTGGTGGACATGGTGTGGAATGTAAATAATCTAGCAAACAGCGTTGTCAATAACGTCACCACGGGGCTTTCAGAGATCAGATTATTGCTTAGAACAAAACCCAATACAGTTTCCAAAACGGTACTCTTCTAAAAGCGGAATTTACTACCAGAAGAAGAATTTACTACCAGTCAGTGAAGTGGACCAGAACTGAGATTGGATGAAAAGCTGTTTTGGAAGGATCACATGAAGATCTTGTGCAGAAACCCAATGCTGATATCATCACCATAAGACGAACCTTCGGTGACTCTAATATACAAACGCGAAGGTTTATATACCGTGTTTACTTTCAAGCTATTATTACTACGGCATCATTCTTTGCGGCAATAAGTCTTGTAAATGTCGACCAGATTGATCGGAGGTGTCCGTTCGCGAACTTCGTGTAGACCGTTGTTGAGGTGGCTCAGAATTCTATGCCATAGCTGTAGACGTACTCGATTGTACGTATCTGTATATACGTCTAAAACTATTGCAGAGTTATATATGTAATCGTGCAGGTACGGCACAGTTAGTATATACTAAGCTCCGTCCGAACAGACCTTGAAGGCCCAATGGTACCGACTGAGCACCGTGTCATCCTCAGCCCATAAGCGACACTGGATGCGGATGTGAATGGGCACATGATCGGCACACCGCTCTCCCGTCCGTTGTCAATTTTAGTCACTGGAGCCGCTACCTCCCAATTAATTACCGGATGGTTACCCATATAAATGCTAGCCAAGACAACCAATATATATATATATATATATATATATATATATATATATATATATATATATATAGAGATAGATAGATAGATAGATAGATAGATCGAGTAGGTGTAAAGGTACGGTACAATTAGTAGATATATAGAGTCTGTATCTTAAGTACCCGCCACGTTAGACGAGAGCGCTAACGCGCTGCTTCATGGACTCGGGTACGCGCGCCGGCCCCGGGTCGAATCCGCCCGGCGGATTATCGACGGCGGTCTGTGTGCCGGCCAGCCTGGATGTGGTTTTTAGGCGGTTTTCCACATCCCCCTAGGTGAATACCGGGCTGGTCCCCACGTCCCGCCTCAGTTACATGGCTCGCAGACATCTGAACACTTTCGCATTATTCCATGGATTACACTAGTCGCAGACAGTTGGGTTACACTAATTCCGCCCTGGGGGGTACGGGATGGCGGCAGGAAGGGCATCCGGCCACCCCTTCAACTAACATTGCCACATACGATTAACCACGCTGACCCTGCGTACCTGTGGGACAGAGGCACAAGTGAAAGGAAGAAAGTAAGAGTGTCTATCCTAAAAGTTGTCAAGAGCACTGTCTCTGGTGCTTCGGCAGGTATTTGCACTTCCATCTTTGCAATGTGTAGATCAAGTGAGCCCAGACAAATACGGCTCATCAAGTCTTTCACGCGACGCCCAGTGACAAAAGGAAGCGTCGATTTGTTCCTCGTTACCAACAAAAAGATTTTTAAAGCGAAATTTTAAGTGCCCGTTCGAGAAATCTGTCCCAAATTAGTCAACTTTGCTTTTCTTTTTATTGATATGTATTAACAGGGACAGTAAAAGGCGTAGGATAGTCAGTACTTTACTGACGCGTGGCCATAGAAGTCAGCGTGGGCCGAGGTGGTGCTATCGCTGTTGCGGTACTGATTTTTATTCATCTTTTACTGACTATCTTAATAGATATCGCATTAGAGTAATTTATAACCGCTCTACGGAAAGGGCACTTTAAAAAAATACGAAAAAAGTACGAGATTATGGAGTATCTGACTACAATTGCAATTGCAAGAAAGATTTCCTTGCATACGGCTCCTAACGGTACAAAATGTGTGCCGATGGTATCATCGCCAAATGCCCGACGGCTTTGAATGCCGCTCGCAACCTTCACGCGCCGTCTCCGGCAATCCTGATTTAGGTTTTCCGTGATTTCCCTAAATCGTTTCAGGCAAATGTCGGGATGGTTCCTTTGAAAGGGCACGGCCGATTTCCTTCCCCATCCTTCCCTAATCCGAGCTTGTGCTCCGTCTCTAATGAGCTCGTTGTCGACGGGACGTTAAACGCTAAATTCCTCCTCCTCCTCCTCCAGGCGCCGGTTCTGCAGTGTGGCGCAACCAGTGCCACTCAGCTGTCGCCCTCTGCCGACTGCCACGAGGGCCGGAGCCAGCAACGGGGAGAACGGTTGCAGCCAGGGAGCGAGACAGAAGACGGGAGCCCCGGACTGCGTCGACCTGCTACACGACGTGTTCCGGACAGAAGATGCCTTTGGTCGGTATCGGTGACACCATGGATAGTACCGATGAGTTATAGTGGGCTGTGGTGATTGGAACGGTCGTCGCCCAGGGGTCTGAATACCGGGCGAGTTACATGTGGCTCAGCTGTGGCGTATATTTAACTAAGAGAACTCTGCGGGAGGGGGAGTTCGAAAACTTGTCATGCTACTCCTATGTACTGTATTCAGATGGTTATTTTCGTGTCCCGTCCAGAGACAAATTCTGAGCAAAGATTGACGAATGAGTGCATCTGTTATATTCACTACTGGTTATAACGTTTTCCTTGGTCAAGATACCACATTAAATTAAAGTTTCATTGTAAAACTTTTTTTGACATATTGTTTTAAATAAATTATTTCGTGTTGCTTTTAATAGCTTGGATGGTTATTAGAATAAAATTGTGCTTAGAACTGTTGTACTACGCCTACCTCCTCTCCCCTAGCCCTTCCACATGGTGCTCTCTAACAAAATCGACAGATGTAAAGGTAATTTCCGGAGTACCCCAAGGGAGTGCAATAAAATGGTTCAAATGGCTCTGAGCACTATGGGACCTAACATCTGAGGTCATCAGTCCCATACAACTTAGAACTACTTAAACCTAACTAACCTAAGGACATCACATACATCCATGCCCGAGGCAGGATTCGAACCTGCGACCGTTGCGGTTGCGCGGTTCCAGAATGAAGCGCCTCCAACCGCTCGGCCACTCCGGCCGGCAGGAGTGCAACAGGATAGTAACTCTTTACATTGTGTATATGAGATATAGCTGAAATCGTCCGAAGTTCTGCAAGTCTATAACCAGATGACGCGGTTACCTGTCAAAGCACACTCCTGGAAATTGAAATAAGAACACCGTGAATTCATTGTCCCAGGAAGGGGAAACTTTATTGACACATTCCTGGGGTCAGATACATCACATGATCACACTGACAGAACCACAGGCACATAGACACAGGCAACAGAGCATGCACAATGTCGGCACTAGTACAGTGTATATCCACCTTTCGCAGCAATGCAGGCTGCTATTCTCCCATGGAGACGATCGTAGAGATGCTGGATGTAGTCCTGTGGAACGGCTTGCCATGCCATTTCCACCTGGCGCCTCAGTTGGACCAGCGTTCGTGCTGGACGTGCAGACCGCGTGAGACGACGCTTCATCCAGTCCCAAACATGCTCAATGGGGGACAGATCTGGAGATCTTGCTGGCCAGCGTAGTTGACTTACACCTTCTAGAGCACGTTGGGTGGCACGGGATACATGCGGACGTGCATTGTCCTGTTGGAACAGCAAGTTCCCTTGCCGGTCTAGGAATGGTAGAACGATGGGTTCGATGACGGTTTGGATGTACCGTGCACTATTCAGTGTCCCCTCGACGATCACCAGTGGTGTACGGCCAGTGTAGGAGATCGCTCCCCACACCATGATGCCGGGTGTTGGCCCTGTGTGCCTCGGTCGTATGCAGTCCTGATTGTGGCGCTCACCTGCACGGCGCCAAACACGCATACGACCATCATTGGCACCAAGGCAGAAGCGACTCTCATCGCTGAAGACGACACGTCTCCATTCGTCCCTCCATTCACGCCTATCGCGA
The DNA here is from genome assembly GCF_023864345.2 of Schistocerca serialis cubense. Taxonomy (NCBI): domain Eukaryota; kingdom Metazoa; phylum Arthropoda; class Insecta; order Orthoptera; family Acrididae; genus Schistocerca; species Schistocerca serialis. The sequence goes on from NC_064641.1 coordinate 730,443,136, forward strand.
CACCACTGGAGGCGGGCTGCACGATGTTGGGGCGTGAGCGGAAGATGGCCTAACGGTGTGCGGGACCGTAGCCCAGCTTCAAGGAGACGGTTGCGAATAGTCCTCGCCGATACCCCAGGAGCAACAGTGTCCCTAATTTGCTGGGAAGTGGCGGTGCGGTCCCCTACGGCACAGCGTAGGATCCTACGGTCTTGGCGTGCATCCGTGCGTCGCTGCGGTCCGGTCCCAGGTCGACGGGCACGTGCACCTTCCGCCGACCACTGGCGACAACATCGATCTACTGTAGAGACCTCACGCCCCACGTGTTGAGCAATTCGGCGGTACGTCCACCCGGCCTCCCGCATGCCCACTATACGCCCTCGCTCAAAGTCCGTCAACTGCACATACGGTTCACGTCCACGCTGTCGCGGCGTGCTAAAGACTGCGATGGAGCTCCGTATGCCACGGCAAACTGGCTGACACTGACGGCGGCGGTGCACAAATGCTGCGCAGCTAGCGCCATTCGACGGCCAACACCGCGGTTCCTGGTGTGTCCGCTGTGCCATGCGTGTGATCATTGCTTGTACAGCCCTCTCGCAGTGTCCGGAGCAAGTATGGTGGGTCTGACACACCGGTGTCAATGTGTTCTTTTTTCCATTTCCAGGAGTGTAGAAAGGTGGGAAGACTGTACTGATGTGGAGAATGATCTACAGCGGACTGCTGAATGGTGCAGGCTCTGGAATGTTGTTGTTGTTGTCTTCAGTCCTGAGACTGGTTTGATGCAGCTCTCCATGCTACTCTATCCTGTGCAAGGTTCTTCATCTCCCAGTACTTACTTCAACCTACATCCTTCAGAATCTGCTTAGTGTATTCATCTCTTGGTCTCCCTCTACGATATTTACCCTCCATGCTGCCCTCCAATGCTAAATTTGTGATCCCTTGATGCCTCAGAACATGTCTTACCAATCGGTCCCTTCTTCTTGTCAAGTTGTGCCACAAACACCTCTTCTCCCCAATTCTATTCAATACCTCCTCATTAGTTACGTGATCTACCCATCTAATCTTCAGCATTCTTCTGTGGCACCACATTTCAAAAGCTTCTATTTTCTTCTTGTCCAAACTATTTATCGTCCACGTTTTACTTCCATACATGGCTACACTCCATACAAATACTTTCAGAAACGACTTCCTGACACTTAAATCTATACTCGATGTTAACAAATTTCTCTTCTTCAGAAACGCTTTTCTTGCCATTGCCAGTCTACGTTTTATGTCCTCTCAACTTCGATCATCATCAGTTATTTTGCTCCCCAAATAGCAAAACTCCTTTACTACTTTAAGTGTCTCATTTCCTAATCTAATACCCTCAGCATCACCCGACTTAATTCGACTACATTCCATTATCCTCGGTTTGCTTTTGTTGATGTTCATCTTATATCCTCCTTTCAAGACACTGTCCATTCCGTTCAACTGCTCTTCCAAGTCCTTAGCTGTCTCTGACAGAATTACAATGTCATCGGCGAACCTCAAAGTTTTTATTTCTTCTCCATGGATTCTAATACCTACTCCGAATTTTTCTTTTGTTTCCTTTACTGCTTGCTCGATATACAGATAGAATAATATTGGGGAGTGGCTACAACCCTGTCTCACTCCATTCCCAACAACTGCCTCCCTTTCATGTCCCTCGACTCTTATAACTGCCATCTGGTTTCTGTACAAATTGTAAATAGCCTTTCGCTCCCTGTATTTTACCCCTGCCATCTTTAGAATTTGAAAGAGAGTATTCCAGTCAACATTGTCGAAAGCTTTCTCTAAGTCTACAAATGCTAGAAACGTAGGTTCGCCTTTCTTTAATCTATTTTCTAAGATAAGTCGTAGGGTCAGTATTGCCTCACATGTTCCAACATTTCTGCGGAATCCAAACTGATCTTCCCCGAGGTCGGCTTCTACTAGTTTTTCCATTCGTCTGTAAAGAATTCGCGTTAATATTTTGCAGCTGTGACTTATTAAACTGATAGTTCGGTAATTTTCACATCTGTCAACATCTGCTTTCTTTGGGATTGGAATTATTATATTTTTCTTGAAGTATGAGGGTATTTCGCCTGTCTCATACATCTTGCTTACCAGATGGTAGAGCTTTGTCAGGATTGGCTCTCCCAAGGCCGTCAGTAGTTCCAATGGAATGTTGTCTACTCCCGGGGCCTTGTTTCGACTCAGGTCTGTCAGTGCTCTGTCAAACTCTTCACGCAGTATTGTATCTCCCATTTCATCTTCATCTACATCCTCTTCAATTTCCATAATATTGTCCTCAAGTACATCGCCCTTGTATAGATCCTCTGTATACTCCTTCCACTTTTCTGCTTTCCCTTCTTTGCTTAGAACTGGGTTTCCAGCTCTTGATATTCATACAAGTGGCTCTATTTTCTCTAAAGATCTCTTTAATTTTCCTGCAGGCAGTATCTATCTTACCCCTAGTGAGATAAGCCTCTATACACTTACACTTGTCCTCTAGCCATCCCTGCTAAGCCATTTTGCACTTCCTGTCGATCTCACTTTGTATTCCTTTTTGCCTTCTTCATTTACTGCGTTTTTATATTTTCTCCTTTCATCAATTAAATTCAATATTTCTTCTGTTACCCAAGGATTTCTACTAGCCCTTATCTTTTTACCTACTTGATCCTCTGCCGCCTTCACTGCTTCATCCCTCAGAGCTACCCATTCTTCTTCTACTGTATTTCTTTCGCCCATTCCTGTCAATTGTTCCCTTATGCTCTCCCTGAAACTCTGTACAACCTCTGGTTCATTCAGTTTATCCAGGTCCCATCTCCTTAAATTCCCACCTTTTTCTTCAGTTTTAATCTACAGGTCATAACCAATAGATTGTGGTCAGAGTCCACATCTGCTCCTGGAAATGTCTTACAATCTAAAACCTGATTCCTAAATCTCTGTCTTACCATTATATAATCTATCTGATACCTTCTAGTATCTCCAGGATTCTTCCACGTATACAGTAGGCTCTGGAAATTGATCCTGAAAGTCAATCCAACTGGTGAAAGGGCACCCACAATCTAACATTGTATCCGAACTCTTGTCGCTCCTGGCGTCTCCCCACATCGGTGAGAGGTAAAGGGTGCAGTGAATGCAAATTGAAAATTTCTGTGGTGCGACTGGAATTCGATCCTCTGAGATTTTCATCGCACTTGTTTTTCTGTTTTATTCTTTCCGTTTCACTGTCGGTTTTTTGGTTGTCGACAGTGGTTCTGTGCAGATGTCGCATGACGTCCTGCAAAATTTACCTGCTAGGATCTTCACTCAGTTTTTTATTACCGAGACTGGTCGCTCCACTGACCGAACACTCTGAGCTACAGCGCCGGCTGTCACAAGACCGTAAGTTGCGACAGTTCGGTCACGGGATCTGCCTCGCAATGCTGACGCATCTATGTTGCCACACGGTTAAAACGGTCACCCATTTCAAGTTGACGGCTGCCTGTCTGTCATAACCTACTTATTAATACGTATAAATTTACGTTAAAGGTTTGACACAATAAAACAAGAATCAAAAGTTAGAAACTGTGTGTATGTATGTAAGCAGCGTGACTCATGGCGCGCTAATTACACGAACTACATTCACCCAGTATTTGAAAATATGAGCCCTTAACGACTTCCGACAGGCTTCACATATGTTTACAAATCTTTTTGAACCTTTTATCGCGTTAATATCCGGCATGAAAAGGAAATGAAATAATCGTATGGCATTGTTGGCCGGGAGGCCCCATTCGGGAGAGTTCGGCCGCCGTGTTGCAAGTTATAGTTGACGCTACTTCGGCGACTTGCGAGTCATTGATGATGAAAATGATGATGAAGGATACACAACACCCAGTCCCCTGCCGGGTATCGAACCCGGGTCCCCTGCGTGGTAGGCAGGCTCTGAGCACTATGAGACTTAACATCTGAAGTCATCAGTCCCCTAGAACTGAGAACTACTTAAACCTAACTAACCTAAGGATATCACATACATCCATGCCCGAGGCAGGATTCGAACCTGCGACCATAGCAGTCGCGCTGTTCCGGACTGAAGCGCCTAGAACCGCTCGGCCACTGCGGCTGGCTACCTAGATGACAGCACCTGTGTTCACAGGGCTGTGCCCATACCTACCTGGTTCGAATAACACTAAAATCTTCTGACGCTCAATGATCGTCCCGCAGTTGCCGTACTATTGCAGCACTGTACGGACTCACAAATGGCCATTGCGCCCTCCCTTCCGCTGTATCTCACGTAAAAACCCAGGCAGAGGCTTACAAGAATCGTTCTCTCCATGCCCCATTCGTGAATGGAAAAGGAAAGGGGGAATGTAGCAGTGGTAAACAAAGTACACCCGCAACAGACACCATTAGGTGGATGTTGGAATATATATTTGATACAGAATAACTAGAGGAAAGTGAAACACGTAACCGCCTTCAACAATGGTGTCGTATGAAAGAAGGTTCACTGACTTGTTACATTGATTGTGTGGTGTCACCGCCAGACACCACACTTGCTAGGTGGTAGCCTTTAAATCGGCCGCGGTCCGTTAGTATACGTCGGACCCGCGTGTCGCCACTATCATTGATTGCAGACCGAGAGCCGCCACACGGCAGGTCTAGAGAGACTTCCTAGCACTCGCCCCAGTAGTACAACCGACTTTGCTAGCGATGGTTCACTGACAAAATACGCTCTCATTTGCCGAGACGATAACATAGCCTTCAGCTACGTCATTTGCTACGACCTAGCAAGGCGCCATTACCAGTTACTATTGATACTGAGTCATGTACAGTCAAGACCGACGCTCATCATTAATGGACTAAAGTTAAGTATTCCACCAGCTACGTCCGTTTTTCTAAAGTCTAATTTCCTTGTCTTGTTCCAGACCTCACGCCAGCGTGAGCTAAAACGCGTGCCTTTCGGCTTCCTCTAATAATACGGTGTTGGCTCATAATACGGTGTTGGCTCTCCTGCCAACCCACAACAGATTGATTACTATCTATAAGAAATAATTGCAAATTATCATTATGTTTACAGATTGGCTCCGAAAGGAATTTCAGTATTTCCCGTAGCTCCCTAACACACCAACTAGTGTTCCCTCAACAGTCACCGAATGTTTACTTATTGTCCTGGCTATGGTTTCCCATATCATATTGCTCAGTGTTGATCCTGTAAGTACACTGCCCTTCATAAATGCTTTCACTGCGTCTTTCATCACATCATTAGAGATGAGCTCCACGGTTATTGAGGTTGTCACGTAACAAACAATCTACATCACTTTTCTGAACGTCACTGGATAGTTCGAAGTCAAAATGCCGGTAGGTGGTAGCTGCAAGGAACGCCTTCAATGACAGTTTCCAACAGTCTTTTGACTTCACCCAGCTCATCCCGGGGAAATAGAGGTTCATTTGAAAGCGGAAAAGGTATTTCTTTCTTATCTTCATTTTATAGTGCCACTGACCGAACGTCTTAGTGGCACGTTGCAGGAAATAAACCACTTGACAATGCCAGTTAGAAAGCGCGTGTTAGAGCGTCTTGCGTGTGAGCTAAGACCGTGTGCTTGCCACACGTGAAAGCTCGTGCCCTTACCTGGTAATCCTCGAATCGGGACAGTCAAGACGTGTAGGAAGCCTGCGACAAGACCTACCGGCTTTGCGTGGAACAAGGACGTGAGGTCTCTTTGCATGTGGCTTCCCTTAAGCAGAATTCTCTCATGCGGCTTCCCGATATCAGAACCGGCTCACGCGGCCTGCCCGTATGTGATGTACGTGATTCATAGCTCTAGAACGCCACGGCGTCATCCATTTAACAAAGACCACTGCATTAGCAAAGTAGAAAGAAACCCCTGTGTCGATTGTGGACAGTGCAGTATGTCGATAAGATACTGGCGGTCAGCTGTCTTTATAAATGCAAACCCTGTAGTTGATTGTCTCGAGGGCAAAGCATGCTCGCGACCACCAACAACATGGTTTGCCTTTATAAATGTGGTCCCCTATTATCTGATGTTCGTTCTTGGTTCTTACTAGGTTTTGTACCCCATCCCCTGCGCTATTCGTCCCAATGCTTTGCCGCATATAATTTGTTGACAACTTCCCCCTTCATGGGGTTGCATTCTGTGACTGCAAAGATTTTGGGCGTTTCCATGAGCTTATCTGCGTGACACTACTAACTACCTAAGGACGCTGTTTTAACGCAGCGAAACCGGTCGTTAATAAATCATCACGTAACACCGGTTTGTGGTTTTATTCAACTTCAATTTACCATAACTGCTTAAAGCCTGTGCTGCTTTGCGTCTCGAGTGGATATAGCACCCGATAACTTATTGAATACTGTTTTCATAAACTTGCTTCAGTTCCATTCGGCTATTTACTGGAAAGAACTGGAAATGAAGCTTATATGGAGAGGCTCACTGAACCACATACTCATTGGAGACACGAATAACACTTTCAGGATTAACTAGATTGCTTTCAATGATGATTTAGCTGTTGTAGTCTTCCGTCCGAAGACTGGTACGATGTGACTCTGCACGCCAGCAGTGCTAACCTCTTCCTCTCTACAGGATTACTGCAAGTTACATGCATCTGAACCTGTGTACTGTATCCACGTCTAGGCTTCCCTTCACTATTTTTACGCGCCACTCTTCCATCCATTATCATGTCCATTATCCCTTGATGTGTCCAATCAACTGATCCGTTCTTTTAGTCACATTGTACTCCAAATTTATTTTCTTCCTAAGTCGCTTCGAAATCTCTTACTAACTTTTAGATCTACCCATCTAATTTTCAGTGTTCATTCGTAGCACCACATTTCAAAAACTTTTATTCTTTTCTTGTTTGGACTGCTTTCCATCCTCATTTCTCTTCTGAGCAAAGCCAAATACTTACAGGAAAAACTTCCTAGTACTTTAATTCACAATCGTCCTTAAATTTCTCTTTTCCATAAATTCATTTCTTGCTGTTTCCAGCCGGCCGCTGTGGCCGAGCGGTTCTAGGCGCTTCAGTCTGGAACCGCGCGACCGCTACGGTCGCAGGTTCGAATCCTGCCTCGGGCATGGATGTGTGTGATGTCCTTAGGCTAGTTAGGTTTAACTAGTTATAACTTCTAGGGGCTGATGACCTCAGAAGTTAAGTCCCATAGTGCACAGAGACATTTGAACCATTTTTATTAGCCTACACTTGTTTTCATCTGTTGATATTCATACTATGATCTTCCGGGCGGTTATAATTAAACCTTCCCTATTGAACACGTGACAACACGGAAAATAATTACCGAACAGGTACCAAACTTGGTAGTATTAATGTCAAGGACATGAGGAAGAGAAATAGTGGAAAATGAGTTCAGTTGAAACACTTTTAATGTGCTGCTACGGTACATGATACCATTACATACCGGTACCATTACTGCTACAAAAGGGGCTTAACATGGAGCCTGTCAGTGAAGATCCCCACATTCGGCAGTTCTGTGTGCTCACCTCACCCGCCAGAGAAAAATGAGCTTCGTCTGATCACTGTATGGTCCAGGGCCGGCCCTCGTCAACTTCCGTCTCTGCGAGAAAAGTGGAGAGTGAAGTCAACACGTCGTTGTGCGTCCTGTGGTGCAAGCTGCTGTAAGATACAGATCTTGTATGCTACCATTTGAGAATGGTTCGAAGCACCTTGCGTACAGTCGAGCATGGGATGTTCAACTGCCGTGCGCAGCGTTGTCTGCCATAGCAACAGCTGTTTCATCAACCACATGTAGTTCAACTGGTTGTCGTTGACGCCCAGTTCTCCCGTTGATTCGAACTTCTTCATCATGCTACGCACAGTAGGTAGAGAAAGAGGACCCTTCCGTAAACCTGTCAGCCGGCGATATTCTCGAATTGCAGCTGCAGCGTTACTGTTGTTTTGATAATAGAGCTTCACCAATAATTCCCTGCTCCTTTTGTCCAAGCTCATGTTGTCATGTCAACAAGTTCACTGCGACTGGTCAGGTGTGTGAGACTATGTATGAATCACGATGACTGATCGCGGCACCTGGTGGCCATTGTTGGACTGGACGATGGCGCTGTGGCGCATGAAAATTATGCACCCCATACTCTGGACATTAACGCTACCAAGTTTGGTACTCGTACGGTAATTAGATTCCAGTTTGTAACGTGTTAAATAAGGAAAATTTACTTATAACCACCCAGTATGTATAAGACACTATCCATTCCATTTAACTTATACTGCAAGGCATTTGCCATCTCTGACGGTATTGCATCATTGGCAAAACGCACAACTTTTGACTTCTTCTCTCTGAAAATTAATAACAACAAAATATATAAAGTGTTGTGGTATTATAATAATTTGTACAGATCTGTGTTTAGTAAACTGCTGTACACAAATTCCAACGAATTCCAGTTCAGAGAAATGCTTAATCTGAATATCATTCGATGAAAAAGTTGAAATATCCTTGTGCCACGCAACTAATTTAAGAACTATGACAGAAACAGATTCCCACACCTTTGACATTGTCTTAGCTTTCAAGGCATAAAATCGAAAAGTGCATTCAGCATTGTATCAGCATTTGTCTAAGCTGTACAGTTGTGAACTCAGGGCTGAAACAAGTAAATAAATGAGGAAAATGCTGTTCCTTTCCGTCGTTTCCGTCTACTTTTGAGAAAGTCATCCGTTGTTATTTTTATCTTACTGTAGGGCCTTTTCCTTACTCTCTTGCCTTACTGAGTTTCCTGTTCGAACAGTCAACTTGTCAGACGTATCGTGTTGTTGGCGACAGGTACAGTCAGTCACGCCTTTACTTTGCTGAAATACTCTCGGCAACCGTTCAGGGCGGAAGCCTCAACACGTGAGCTGGCTTTCAGATAAGAAGCTCGATAGTATCCTGTGCTAAAAATAACCTGTAATTTACTTGCATCCTTGAGATTTTCGATACTCGTAGTTTTCACGCAATAGCATGATATGCGTAAAAATAAAATGAGGTGATATGCACATGTACAGATGGCGGTAGTATCACGTACGAAAGTTATAAAAGAGCAGCACGTTGGAGGGAGTGTTACTTGTACTCAGATGATTCATGTGAAAAGTTTCCGACGTGATTATGGTGCGCGACAGGCTCTGAACGCCGAATGGTAGTTGGAACTAGACGCATGGTACATTCCATTTCAGAAATCGTTAGGAAATTAAGTACAAAATCCACAGCGTCGTGAGTGTGCAGAGAACACCACATTTCAGGCATTAGATCTCACCATGGACAAAGCAGTGGCCGACGGCCTTCACTTGGCGAAAGAGAGTAGCGGCGTTTGCGTAGAAATAACTGCAGGAATCAACAGAGGACGTAGGATAGGAGATTTGGCGTTAATGGGTTTTGCTAGAAAACGACCGACGCGTTTTTGCTAACAGTACGACATAGCCTTCAGCGCCTCTCTTGGGCTCGTGACCATATCTGTTGGACTCTAGGCGACTGGAAAACCGTGGACTTCTCAGATCAGCCCCGATTTCAGTTGGTAAGCGCACATAGTAGACTTCGAGTGTGATGCAGACCCCACAAAGCCATGGAGGCACTGTGAAAACTGCTGATGGTTCCTTGATGGTGTGGCCTGTGCTTACACACAGTGGAATTGGACCTCTGGTCAACTTGAACCCATAATTGACTATAAAAGGTTATGGTCGGGTACTTGGAGAGAATTTGCAGCCACTGATGAACTTCATGTTCCCAAACGACGATCCGCCAAGTCACTGGGTCACAATGGTTCGCGGTTTGTTTGAAGAACATTCTGGACAATTCGAGGGAGTGATTTGGCCACGTAGGTCGCCCGACGTGAATCCCATCGAACATTTGACAGGTCAATCGGTGCACAAAATCCTGCACCGGTTACATATTCGGAACTACGGACGGTTATAGAGGCAGCATGGCTCAATATTTCTGCAAGGGACATTCAACGACTTGCTGAATCCATGCTACATCGAGTTGCTGCACTACCCGCACAAAAAGAGGTTCAACACATTATTAGGAGGTATGCCATGACTTTCACCTCACTGGATATAAATGACTATAGTAAAATTTCTTTTGATAGCAGGATCATGATTCCGACGACCTCCAACCTCCCTCCAACTTGGATTCACAACTGATCGTCTCCTTAGCCTGTGTTTGCTGCGGTTGCAGTACATGTGTATTTGTGTAGTGTATAATGTCAATACACTCGAAAGTCGTGGCCACTGCTGCATCAGCAGGTTTGCTACTATGCCTTCAAGCTACAGGCTTGTTATTGTGTACATGGTTGGAAACAGTGCTTCGAAAAAATAAATACTGAAACCGCATAAATACCCATTACTTTCAGTCAAAAGCAGAATCACCTACGAGGAAAGGTCTACGCCAGGGGGCAGGATGACATTGTTCTGCAAACAGCCACAATTAGAGTTGGCCTCCATTGACGACAGCATATTGCTGTTTCTGGGTCCACCATCGTGAAGTTCGTGCCTTCTAGATGTTGTGCTACCTACCAGATCATTTCACTGCCGTGGAGGGAAGCTGCTCAAGAGCAGGGCGATGCCAGATATGCCTGAATGAACATACTGATGGTGTACGCCTTCGTCCACAATGGCAGGCACCACTGCTGAGAGCTTACTTCCCCTACAAGAAACATGGCAGGTCACTACGCCAACCGTCACACGGGAAATGTGCTGATACGGATTCCACACGTCAGCATTCCTGCCCAGTATCTGACATCAAGGCAGCTGGCTAGTGGTGCTGCCGTGCTCTTCGCTCACTGCTGTCAGCGCCGGCCGAAGTGGCCGTGCGGTTAAAGGCGCTGCAGTCTGGAACCGCAAGACCGCTACGGTCGCAGGTTCGAATCCTGCCTCGGGCGTGGATGTTTGTGATGTCCTTAGGTTAGTTAGGTTTAACTAGTTCTAAGTTCTAGGGGACTAATGACCTCAGCAGTTGAGTCCCATAGTGCTCAGAGCCATTTGAACCATTTGAACTGCTGTCAGCACATGCCGACGGTGGGGAGAGGGGGCGGGGCGGCGTTGACACAGCCGTGTGTCGCTACGCAAGTCGTAGTTGGTTTATTGATAAAATGTGTGACTAACAATTATGTTTCATTGAGTAGCGACTACTCACCATCATGACGAAAACCTGCCGCCTCAAGTCAACTCTGTCACCCTAGAGGTAATCAGACCCAAGCCAGTACGTTGTGCAGCTAGTATCGTTTAATCTCACTGGCTATTTACAAATGTTCCTACTAATGAATCCACAAACGTATTAACAGATCTTTTGCATAAAACCACAGTAATCTCTGTTGAATTGCATGACATAAATGATGCTACTGAAATGTGTGTAAAGCTGAATTATAGTCTGTCTGGTGGCCTAGTTATGGTTTTACCTCTTCGTCCTATACTATCCAAAATTATCATGGGTAGTTTCGAAGTAAATTTGCTACAGAAGGAGCACTGAATTGTAAAGTTAAATACTGGTTCAGATATGCCGGTGTAAGTTTGTGGATAGCTACCACTAGACAGTTATATACATTACTACAGTATTTAAATTCACAACATCAGAAAATTCAGTTTACAATAGAGCTTCGAGGTTCTTTTATATATTTCTTGGACTTAAGAGGTGCATCGTCTCATATCTGTGCCATTATCCAGCTTTCCAACTGAACTATAAACCACCAAGGAAATCGCTTCCGGTAATGACTATAGCTCCACCCTCATTGACAGTATTCTACGGAAAAAAAGAAAATTAATAAAATTACATTATTTCAGAACGCTGGCCAACAGCAATCACTCGATAGTTTCAAGTTCTGGTACAAAATTCCATATACTGGCAACATTTCAGACAACATTGCAAAAAAGTAAAAGTCTCGCAACTACAGACCTGCATTTTATAATATCACTAACATTTCAAATTTTTTATTTAATAGTAAAGGCAAAATGCAACCCTTGCCGCAGAGTGGTGTATACAAAATCACTTGCAAGCAGTGTGAAAGGTATATATTGGTCAGTGAGGTAGGGCAGCGGCAATAAAGCTATGTGAACATGAGAGAAGCTAGCGAATAAGGAAGAAATATCTGACATTTACTGATGATCTTTTCGCAGAAAACCAACCATATGATGCAGAATGTGAAGTTTTAAATTTCGTCGAAAAAGCAGAAAGATGACCCTATTGGAAATAATAGAAATCAACAAACACATGACACAGATTGCCAGCCTAGTGTTAAATGATCAGACTCAGTTTCCCCAGTTTTCGTTACAAATACTAGACTCAAACTGTAAATTCATTTAATTTCTCTCATTTGTTATATGTATCTCCACATAAAGCTTTGTTTAGCCCTTCTTAGTAACGTAATGTTGTAATACTTTCCCAAGTAAACACTTTGTCATTTTTGTACCTCCTGTAGAAATAATATCTGTGTCTTCATTCTCATCTCTGTGAAAGTCGCACATCATGTTTATCTCTGTTTGCAACATTCAGTTGTCACCTAAAGATGGTCTGAGAATCCGAAAGCAGGTTTTTGACCAAATAAATACAATTTTGCAGAATATTAGGACGTTATTTCCTTCTTAATATTGTACAACAGAATTTACATATGTTCATGTAGTGCAGTATGAATGCAATGTGATGTTTGTGACAGAATCTTTAACATGCAATATTTAAACTTCCTGGCAGATTAAAACTTTTTGCCGGGCCGAGACTCGAACTCCGGACCTTTGCCTTTCGCGGTCAATTGCTTTACCAACTTTTTTTTTTTTAAATACACGTTTAAGGTCGTTGTTGATCGATTAACTCAGGTTTTTTTTATTTTTTTTTTATTATTATTATTTTTTTTTTATTACAGAGGGCACGCAGCCCTCTGACCGAACACGCTGAGTTACCGTGCCGGCATATATGATAATTTTTATTATCTGTCTTTTCTTGGCTAATAGGTACGATAGTACTCATCGGCAGATTTCCTGTCCTGTTTGCAACATTTACCAACTGAGCTCCCCAAGCATGACTAACGACCCGTCCTCACAGCTGCAATTCTGACAGTACCTCGTCTCCTACCTTCCAAACTCCACAGAAGCTCTTCTGAGTACCTTGCAGAACTAGCACTCCTGGAAGACAGGATATTGCGGAGATAAGGCTTAGCAACAGCTGTGAGGAGTTGCCGTGCGTCGTGCTGGAGTAGCTCAGTTGGTAGAGCAATTGCCCGCGAAAGGCAAAAGTCCCGAGTTCGAGTCTCAGTCCGGCACACAATTTTAATCTGCCAGGAAGTTTCGTATCAGCGCACACTCCGCTGCAGAGTGAACATCTCATTATGTACTATTTAACTTGGAGCAATGAATTCCATTGCCTTCATCTCAAATGAATGTTCCGGTACATCGTCTACCTTTGAAGACGTATTCTCCTATTCGTGCCGATAATGTTCGCTGCGTTACACGCAAGTTCGTGGAAATCTGTGACTGAATGCGTCGATCTTTTCTTGAGAATGATTTATAACTAAGTGATTAAATGAAAGAAGAGACCTGCACTTATAATCTTTTGAATCATAACTTTTTGTTTCCATTTTGTTTGGTAGCACCACATTGATTCAGTTTGCTCAACACTTCGTCGCATTTAACCGTTCGTTTCTTTTGCATAGGCGATAGTCACTCCAATCTTGCAACCACATTACACTGTTTGAAATACGTCATTCTTCTCAATTTTTCCATACGCACTCCCATTGCATTCGTTGGCGCCCACGTTTCTTTCCGACATTACCTTACATTACATTAATACTTGTTCCATGGATCATGATAACGATATTTTGTAATGATGTGAAGTGTGTCAGTTTAACATACGTTTCCAATACACAATTTATTTCCTTTTCCTTTTTTCAAGAGTTACTACTTCGTATCTAAAAATTCATCTATTGAGTAGAATTCTTTCATTTTATTTTTAAACGTCTGTCAGACCTTTAATGCTATTTGACAAATGAGCAAAGATGTTTGTTGCAGTATAATTCATCCCTTTCAGTGCCAAAGTCGGATGTAACTCAGAATGGTGAAGATCATACTTTCTTCTTGTTGCTATGCACTTTCCTGTAACTTTTGAATTGGCATGGTTTATTAATTAGCGCCGGTACTGCATGGAACTAAAGGGGCGGAAATCGGAATATTCCACAGTATCCCACAGCGAATTCCGTATTCTTACAATTGATTTCGGCCTTGAAAAAAGAGTCTTGCGTTACTTATTGAATGCCTTAAATTTATGGCTTGAATGGGTGACCATTCGGTATGCCGAGCACTCTTAGCAAGCGGGGTGCACTCAGCCCTTGTGAGGCAAACTGAGGAGCTACACTACTGGCTATTAAAATTGCTACACCACGAAGATGACGTGCTACAGAAGCGAAATTTAACCGACAGGAAGAAGATGCTGTGATATGCAAATGATAATCTTTTCAGAGCAATCACACAAGGTTGGCACGGGTGGCGACACCAACAACTACTGACATGAGGAAAGTTTCCAACCTATTTCTCATACACAAACAGCAGTTGACCGGCGTTGCCTGGTGAAACGTTCTTGTGATGCCTCGTGGAAGGAGGAGAAATGCGTACCATCACGTTTCCGACTTTGATAAAGGTCGGATTGTAGCCTATCACGATTGCGGTTTATCGTATCGCGACATTGCTGCTCGCGTCGGTTGAGATCCAATGGCCGTTAACAGAATATGGAATCGGTGGGTTCAGTAGGGTAATACGGAACGCCGTACTGGATCCCAACGGCCTCGTATCACTAGCAATCGAGATGACAGGCATCTTATTGGCATGGCTGTAACGGATCGTGCAGCCACGTCTCGATCCCTGAGTCAACAGATGGGGACATTTGCAAGACAACAACCATCTGCACGAGCAGTTGGACGACGTTTGCAGCAGCATGGACTAGCAGCTCTGAGACCACGGCTGCGGTTACCCTTGGCGCTGCATCACAGGCAGGAGCGCCTGCGATGGTGTACTCAACGACGAACCCGGGTGCACGAATTGCAAAACGTCATGTTTTCGGATGAATCCAGGTTCTGTTTACAGCATCATGATGGTCGCATCCATGTTTGGCGACATCGCGGTGAACGCACATTGGAAGCGTGTATTCGTCATCGCCATACTGGCGTATCACCCGTCGTGATGGTATAGGGTGCCATTGGTTACACGTCTTGGTCACCTCTTGTTCGTATTGACTGCACTTTGAACAGTGGACGTTACATTTCAGGTGTGTTACGACCCGTGGCTCTACCCTTCATTCGATCCCTGTGAAACCCTACATTTCAGCAGGATAATGCACGACCGCATGTTGCAGGTCCTGTACAGGCCTTTCTGGATACAGAAAATGTTCGACTGCTGCCCTCGCCAGTACATTCTCCACATCTCTCACCAACTGAAAACGACTGGTCAATGGTGGCCGAGCAACTGGCTCGTCACAAAACGCCAGTCACTACTCTTGATGAACTGTGGTATCGTGTTGAAGCTGCATGGGCAGCTGTACCTGTACACGCCATCCAAGCTCTGTTTGACTCAATGCCCAGGCGTATCAAGGCCGTTATTACGGCCAGAGGTGGTTGTTTTGGGTACTGATTTCTCACTATCTATGCACCCAAATTGCTTGAAAATGTAATCACATGTCAGTTGTACTATAATATATTTGTACAATGAATACCCGTTTATCGTCTGCATTTCTTCTAGGTGTAGCAATTTTAATGGCCAGTAGTGTACTTGAATGAGACGTAGCTGCTCCGATATCGTAAACTGACATACGGCCGGGAGAGTGGTGTGCTCACCACATGCCCTTCCGTGTCCGCATCCAGTGACGCCTGTGGGCGGAGGATGTCATGGCGGCCTGTCGGTACCGCTGGGCCTTCCAAGTTTAACCTTTATGCACACACCCTCAGAATAAACCCAGGCTAACAAAAACATCGTGCGGCCGTAATCACGTCGGGAACCAGTTCACATGGACAGATCTGCCAGTGCTCTGCCCTTTAATACCTTGCGTACGCGATACTACCGCGACCTGTACATGTGCATATCGCTATCCCATGACTTCTGTCACCTCAGTGTAAAAATAAATTGCTCTAACGAACCCCAAAGTCACGTAAGACCAAAGAAGAGGATGAAAAATGTGATGTGACGTGGAATGTTTCCGAAGATAAAGTCACATTACAATGTGCACCAAACAAGGTTTTACCATCCGCTGTTTGGAAACGGGCAGCTGAGGCGACCCCTGACGCCCCGGTGGGACGCAGTGATACCCGAGTGCTCGTCGCGCAGCTCCATCGCAGCGCCGCCGCTACATTGTGTGCCGCGGCGTGGCGTCGCGGCGCGGCTGAACACAAATAGTCCCTGCCTGCCGGCCTGTGGCCGCCGCCGTGGCTGGTGCCCTGGTATGCGGCCGCCGTGCCAGCAAATACTTGGCTCGCCACCGGCTGCCGCGCCGGCCCGACTCAATGGAAAGTGTGCCGCACGCCAGCGCCGGCAGATGAGCGCCTCAATTAATGGCCGCCTATACTGTGTGCGCGACCAGACGCGTCGCCGCCGCCGCCAGCTCGAATGCGGTCTGCACGTAGAGCACCACGCGGTCAGCAGGCACTTGCTGCCGCTCCTGCCTGCACATACCTCACTCCAGTTTTTACTACAGATTTCATATCCCTTACAAAAGTATATTTACATTACATGACTTTTCTCTCTACATCACTGGTAACTACTTGACAGAGGAGTCACTGATCCACGTCTATAATACAGTGCCGAAACAAAATTAGTACATTTGGAAAGACGACGTCGATATGGATCTGATGACGGCATATGCCACCTGGGGGATAGTAGATACACTAATAATGGTTTGAATGTCGTCAGCCAACAGATGGAGTGGCGACATAGCTACCAGAGCGTCATATGTGTCTACCCTCTAAAAGAGAATACTCATGGCCAAAAGGCAAAGGGTATTGCCAGTGTGTGAAGCAAACAGGCGACAATGCCAAGGAGATGCACTTTGAAAGTAGGCTGTTTAGGTTTTTATGTTGGTAACACCACACAGCGCTCTGTATGAAAATCAATGTCTGTCCTGTGTGCAGTCTGTGGCTGGTTTGCATTGTTGGAATATTTGCTATTGTAGTGGTGGGCAGTTGGATGTGAACAAAAAAATGGTTCAAATGGCTCTGAGCACTATGGGACTTAATTTCTGAGGTCATCAGTCCCCTAGAACTACTTAAACCTAACTAACTTAAGGACATCACAAACATCCATGCCAGAGGCAGGATTCGAACCTGCGACCGTAACGGTCTCGCGGTTCCAGACTGTAGCGCCTAGAACCACTCGGCCATTCTGGCCGGCTTGGATGCGAACAGCGCGGAGCGTTCTGCAGTTGGAGGTGAGCCCCCAGTAATGGTGGATGTGAGGAGAGAGATGGCAGAATTTTGAGAGCGGACGATCTGGACGTGTGTCCATCAGAAAGAGTAAATTTGTAATA
Organism: Schistocerca serialis cubense; assembly: GCF_023864345.2. Taxonomy (NCBI): domain Eukaryota; kingdom Metazoa; phylum Arthropoda; class Insecta; order Orthoptera; family Acrididae; genus Schistocerca; species Schistocerca serialis. The sequence continues at coordinate 730,460,594 of NC_064641.1, forward strand.
CTGTATATCATATATATGATGACTTTTGAATATTATTAAGGTAAATACATTGTTTGTTCTCTATCAAAATTTTTCATTTACTAACTATGCCTATCAGTACTTAGTGCCTTCAGTAGTTAGAAACTTTCATTTAGCTGGCAGTATTGGCGCTCGCTGTATTGCAGTAGTTCGAGTAACGAAATTTTTGCGTGGTAAGTGATTCATGAAAGGTATAGGTTATTGTTAGTCAGGGCCATTCTTTTGTAGGTATTATTGAAAGTCAGATTGCGTTGAGTTAAAAATATTGTGTGTCAGTTTAGTGTTGATCAGAATAAGTAAAGAGAGAAATGTCTGAGTACATTCAGTTCTGCTCAGCTGTTTGAAAATCAAATAACTTAAGGGGTTTACCAGCACAGTAATTTATAATTTTCCAAAAGGGACGTTTCATATGGCGACCCTACCAGGATACGAACCTGGAATCTTTCTGATGGACACACGTCCAGATCGTCCGATCTCAAAAATCAGCCATCTCTCTCCTCACATCCACCACTGCTGGCAGCTCACCTCCAACTGCGCAAAGCTTCGCATTGTTCACATCCAACTGCCCACCACTACAATAGCAAATATTCCAACAATGCAAACCAGCCACAGACTGCACACAGGACAGTCAATGATTTTCATACAGAGCTCTATGTGACGTTACCAACATATAAACCTAAACAGCCTACTTAAAACTTGTGCTTCCTACAGCCAAGTGAGTGAGTCTGACAGGGGTCAAACTGTGACCTTCCAAGGGGTGGAGTGGTCCTTTCAGAGAACTGCCTCACAAGCTGGAAGTACTGCATCAGTTGTGCAACGATGCTGATACCCGTAGACGAGATTGTGGATGTCCACATGGCACAGACGCCCGCCAGGATCGTGTTACTGTAAGGGCAGTAGTGCCAGATCGTACAGCTACCACAGCACAGTAAGAGGGCTTGTGAGTCCACACGTCTCATCACGAACTGTTGCGAAGCGGTTATTAGCAGTGGGAATACGGGCACGCACACCCCAACCCCGTCTCCCACTCACGCCGCACCATCGACGTGCACGTCACGACTAGTGCCGCCGGAGGATCACTTGGAACACGGGATGGCGCGCCGTGATCTTCATCGATGAAAGCAGATTCTGCCTGCATGCAACTGATGGTCGTTTGCTCGTACGACCTGCTGAGCGCTGTCTCACAGAGTGCATTCGTCCAAAACACATTGTCCCCACCCCAGGCTGGTGTGCGATAAGCTAAAACTGTCGTTCACCTTTGGAGTTTCTGGAGGGCACACTAACCAGCGCTTGGTAGGTGTAGAATTTGGTTAGTCCCATTCTTTCTTTCAACAGGAAGGTTATGTGTTGCTCCAACAGGATAATGCTCACCCACACTGCCCATGCAACTCACTGTGCTCTGCAAGACGTTCAGCAACTTTCCTGGCCAGCGTGATCTCCAGATTCGTCTCCAATTCAGCACGTGTGGGATTTGACGTGATGAGAAGTGACTTGTGCGACTCGTCAGTCATCAGATCTTGTAGAACTACGTGAACAGGTCAACATGCGTGGAATAACGTATTCTATGACAGTATTCGCCATCTGTACGTCCGACAGGATGCCGGATTCAGTACGTACACTGCCGTCTGTAAAGGCTACACCACGTACTAATATGGGTGTTTCAGGATGGTCGAACTGTTAGTAATACTAATCTGAACATCTAACCGTTTCATGTACTCCATATGTACTGTCGCAACGATAAATCTTCAGTGGAATTGAAACCTCTGAAAGGTGTACAGTTTATTTTTCGCCAATGTGTTTCTCGACCGCAGTATGCGGCGTTGTATTATCGTGAAAATGACACCATCCGCAGTCTTCTTTGACGAATTTTCGGGAGCAAAACATTTTTCAGAAGAAGTTAGTAGTATGCGCTTGTTACAGGCGTTCCCTGGGGCACTCAATTTGTGCCTATCACTCCATTAAAGCCACAAGCAAATATCATCACCAGTTTCACCTTTGGTCGTTGTCAGCGAAATTTTTTCGGAAGTGGAGAGTGGGAATTTATCCATTGTGACGAGTGAGACTACAGTTCAAGCTCAAATCTCGCATCCAAGTTTCACCAAACAGAACAGAAACTGTTCTTCTTCTAGCCGGGCTGAGTGAGCGAGCGGTTACAGGCACTTCAGTCTGGAACCGCGTGACCGCTACGGTCGCAGGTTCGAATCCTGCCTCGGGCATGGATGTGTGTTATGTCCTTAGGTTAGTTAGGTTTAAGTAGTTCGAAGGTCTAGGGGACTGAGCCATTTGAGCCATTTTGTTCTTCCTCTGTTTGCCAACGTTGAAGCAATTCTTCTGCGATTCTTTTGTGACCTGCTTTCTACTCTTCATTCAGGTCATGCGCACCCCATCTGGCAGCAGTTTTTCTCGTCTTTAAATTCTCAGCTATTACTCCGTTAACTGGATTGACAGACACGCTGCCCTCATATGCAACTTCCTCACATGTTTGTCATCGATCCTCTCTCAAAATGTAGAGGTGTAGCCTGTTGCAATTAGTGGCCATCCTCTTCTTGGATTGCCCTCAGTATCTACCCGACCTTCTCGGAAACGAACAGACCACCTGTTCTATGATACACTACACTGTTCCCACACACCTCTCTAAAAGCGTTGTAGATCTCCGTTGGCTTGTTTCCACGTATGGGTTCGATTTTGATGTAGGAACGCTGGTCACTAAGTGTAATCCGACCTCACGTGGTTTCAGCTTCCATTTCACAACTGAGTTACTCAGACCTCACAGCAAACACATGACGACAGTCATACCTAAGTCTCGCTCACAGCTGACATGAATTTCAACTTGATGACGCCACCGTAACAGTCGTATAAAATTTCGTAAACAGACCTCGCTGTAATGAAAACGTATTTGTTTTAATGATTGTCACTCCAAATCACGTACCATATCCGCGACACAATCTCTCCCTATTTCACGATAATACAAAACGAGATGCCTCTCTTCGAACTTTTTCGACGTTCTCCGTCAATCCTATCTGATAAGGACCACATGCCGTACAACAGTACACCTGAACAGGGCGCACAAGCGTAGTGCAGTCTCTTCAGCAGATCTGTTGCATTTTATAAGTTTTCTGCCCGTAAAAAACATTCGTTGGTTCGTCTTCCCACAAAAATTTCCGTGTAATGGTCCTTGTTATTTAGCTGATTCGGCTACTAACTAAAGACATACTGTTCTTAAACGAATCGCGATCATGTTTGGCACTTTATTTATTAATTTCCATCTTTATCACATATGGTATGTAATTCACAATTACCTGTTTCGGCTAACTGCCAACACCAGATCATTAATAGTATTCAGTCTATACACGTAACGATTTTTGCGTACCTACGTCTGCAGACTGCATTCATACTCGTATCCAAAAACTTGTAAAGATCTGAGCCGAAACCGAGCATCTGCGTGATATGTCGTGTATATACACTCCAGGAAATGGAAAAAAGAACACATTGACACCGGTGTGTCAGACCCACCATACTTGCTCCGGACACTGCGAGAGGGCTGTACAAGCAATGATCACACGCACGGCACAGCGGACACACCAGGAACCGCGGTGTTGGCCGTCGAATGGCGCTAGCTGCGCAGCATTTGTGCACCGCCGCCGTCAGTGTCAGCCAGTTTGCCGTGGCATACGGAGCTCCATCGCAGTCTTTAACACTGGTAGCATGCCGCGACAGCGTGGACGTGAACCGTATGTGCAGTTGACGGACTTTGAGCGAGGGTGTATAGTGGGCATGCGGGAGGCCGGGTGGACGTACCGCCCAATTGCTCAACACGTGGGGCGTGAGGTCTCCACAGTACATCAATGTTGTCGCCAGTGGTCGGCGGAAGGTGCACGTGCCCGTCGACCTGGGACCGGACCGCAGCGACGCACGGATGCACGCCAAGACCGTAGGATCCTACGCAGTGCCGTAGGGGACCGCACCGCCACTTCCCAGCGAATTAGGGACACTGTTGCTCCTGGGGTATCGGCGAGGACCATTCGCAACCGTCTCCACGAAGCTGGGCTACGGTCCCGCACACCGTTAGGGCGTCTTCCGCTCACGCCCCAACATCGTGCAGCCCGCCTCCAGTGGTGTCGCGACAGGCGTGAATGGAGGGACGAATGGAGACGTGTCGTCTTCAGCGATGAGAGTCGCTTCTGCCTTGGTGCCAATGATGGTCGTATGCGTGTTTGGCGCCGTGCAGGTGAGCGCCACAATCAGGACTGCATACGACCGAGGCACACAGTGCCAACACCCGGCATCATGGTGTGGGGAGCGATCTCCTACACTGGCCGTACACCACTGGTGATCGTCGAGGAGACACTGAATAGTGCACGGTACATCCAAACCGTCATCGAACCCATCGTTCTACCATTCCTAGACCGGCAAGGGAACTTGCTGTTCCAACAGGACAATACACGTCCGCATGTATCCCGTGCCACCCAACGTGCTCTAGAAGGTGTAAGTCAACTATCCTGGCCAGCAAGATCTCCGGATCTGTCCCCCATTGAGCATGTTTGGGACTGGATGAAGCGTCGTCTCACGCGGTCTGCACGTCCAGCACGAACGCTGGTCCAACTGAGGCGCCAGGTGGAAATGGCATGGCAAGCCGTTCCACAGGACTACATCCAGCATCTCTACGATCGTCTCCATGGGAGAATAGCAGCCTGCATTGCTGCGAAAGGTGGATATACACTGTACTAGTGCCGACATTGTGCATGCTCTGTTGCCTGTGTCTATGTGCCTGTGGTTCTGTCAGTGTGATCATGTGATGTATCTGACCCCAGGAATGTGTCAATAAAGTTTCCCCTTCCTGGGACAATGAATTCACGGTGTTCTTATTTCAATTTCCAGGAGTGTATATTCAGTACTCATGTTGACGACTACACAGGTTTTATTGTTCGGGATCAGTTTCCAATTTCCACCTACCGCAAGATCCAGATAACGTGTTTATATAGCTTCATAATTCGTATTGATTTTCTGACGAGTTTACCCGACGGTGAACGTCATCACCATCTGGAAACGATCTAAGAGAACTGCTCAGATGCTCTCTTGACTCTTTTATATAGATCTATAAGACTTCCTTGCGGACCCGGGATATCACCACTATAACCCGTCAATTACGTGACCACTTTGACTGGAAATCAGGAATCCAGTTACAGAACTGAGACGATACTTACGCTACTGGGCATTAAAATTGCAACATCAAGAAGAAATACAGACGATAAACGGGTATTCATTGGACAAATATATTATACAAGAACTGACATGTGATTACATTTTCACACAATTTGGGTGCACAGATCCTGAGAAATCAGTACCCATAACAACCACCTCTGGCCGTAATAACGGCCACGATACGCCTGGGCATTGAGTCAGACAGAGCTTGGATGGCGTGTACAGGTACAGCTAATCATGCAGCTTCAACATGAGACCACAGTTCATCAAGAGTAGTGACTGGCGTATTGTGACGAGCCAGTTGCTCGGCCACCATTGACCAGACGTTTACAATTGGTGGGAGATCTGGAGAACGTGCTGACCACGGCAGCAGTCGAACATTTTGTGTATCCAGAAAGGCCCGTGTAGAACCTGCAACATGCGGTCGTGCATTATCCTGCAGAAATGTAGGGTTTCGCAGGGACAGAATGAAGGGTAGAGCCACGGGTCGTAACACATCTGAAATGTAACGTCCACTGTTCAAAGTGCCGTCAATGCGAACGAGAGGTGACCGAGACGTGTAACCAATTAGCCGGCCGCGGTGGTCGAGCGGTTCTAGGCGCTTCAGTCCGGAACCGTGCGACTGCTACGGTCGCAGGTTCGAATCCTGCCTCGGGCATGGATGTGTGTGGTGTCCTTAGGTTAGTTAGGTTTAAGTAGTTCTAAGTTCTAGAGGACTGATGACCTCAGATGTTAAGCCCCATAGTGCTCAGAGCCATTTGCACCATTTGTAACCAATGGCACCTCATACCATCACGCCGGGTGATACGCCAGTATGGCGATGACGAATACACGCTTCCAATGTGCGTTCACCGCGATGTCGCCAAACACGGATGCGACCATCATGATGCTGAAAGCAGAACCTGGATCCATCCGAAAAAATGACGTTTTGCCTTTCGTGCAGCCAGGTTCGTCGTTGAGTACACCATCGCAGGCGCTGCTGTGATGCAGTATCAAGGGTAACCGCAACCATGGTCTCCGAGCTCATAGAACATGCTGCTGCGAACTTCGTCGAACTGTTCGTGCAGGTGGTTGTTGTCTTACAAAAGTCCCCATCTGTTGACTCAGGGATCGGGACGTGGCTGCACGATCCGTTACAGCTATGCTGATAAGATGCCTGTCATCTCGACTGCTAGTGATACGAGGCCGTTCGGATCCAGCACGGTGTTCCGTATTACCCTCCTGAATAAACCGATTCCATCTTCTGCTAACAGTCATTGGATCTCGACCAAGGCGAGCAGCAATGTCGCGATACGATAAACCGCAATCGCGATAGGCTACAATCCGACCTTTATCAAAGTCGGAAACGTGATGGTACGAATTTCTCCTCCTTACACGAGGCATCACAACAACGTTTCACCAGGCAACGCCGGTCAACTGCTGTTTGTGTATGAGAAATCGGTTGGAAACGTTCCTCATGTCAGCACGTTGTAGGCGTCGAGACCGGCGCCAACCTTTTGTGAATGCTCTGTAAAGCTAATCATTTGCATATCACAGCATCTTCTTCCTGTTGGTTAAATTTCGCGTCTGTAGCACGTCATCTTCGTGGTGTAGCAATTTGAATGGCCAGTTGTGTGTTAGGTATGAAGTTTAATGTGAAGAGCCTTGTGAGGAACGAAGTCGAATGCTTTCTGTAAATGTGGAAGTAAGTAATCGCCTAGACGCCCTGTGCTGATATAACGCATTATTTCGTGTGAATAATGAACCAGTTGTGTTTCAGAACGCTATTTTCTGAATCAGTGCTGACTATGTGTCGAAAGATTTTCTTAAAGGTATTTCATAATGTTCGGACACAGTGTACGTTCCTAAACCCTACTGCAAATTTATGTCAGTTAGTATGCGTATATTTCATCACTTTTTGGATCACTTTTTCAGGCTAGACGCTCATACAGACTGCAACTTGGCGTAACAGCCGGTCGCTCTTATGATGCAAGAGGTTTTAAGACCTTTTTTAAAAAATGCCTCTCTAGCATGATCTTCCTGATGGAATTGGATGGACGTCTTCATGACGCTTCTCGAATTTTTACGCATAAAACCGAAGGTGGACTCAAGGAATGAAGAAAATGATATAGACAGGTTAAAACACATGAATTTCGTCCCATATGGTGAAGCCTGCCGTCAAATACTGGGTCAGATCCTCACCATGCAAAAGTGAAAGTGGTTCTTCTCCCTCCAGCGAAGATGTCAGACATTTTGGGTTCCGTCGAAGATGACTTGATGGACTTATGGCTGGGGTTGAGCAAATCCTCCGCAAGTTTTGCCTGTCATAAATGCACCTTTGGATAATGAAAGATGCACGAACAGCAAAGGTGCACCCATCTCTTACACTCAAGTGACAAAATTCATGGGGTATCCCCTGATATCGTATCGGACCTCCTTTTTCCCGGCGTAGCGCAGCAACTGGCCATGTCGTGGGCTCAATAACTCGTTGGAAGTCCACTGCAGTAATATTGATCTATGTTGCATCTAAAGCCGTCCATAATCCGGTGTAGGATTTTGTACACGAACTGACCTCTCCATTATTTCAGATAAACATCCAATGGGATTCATGTCGGGCGATCCGGATGGCCAAATCATTTGCTCCAATTGTCCATATATTTTCTCAAACCAACCGTGAAAAACAGTGGCGCGGTGACATGGGGCATTGTCATCAATGAAAATTCCATCGTTGTTTGGGAGCTTGAATTGGCTATATGTCTCCAGGTAGCCGAACATAACCATTTCCTGTCAATGATAGGCTCTGCTGGACCAGTTCCATGTAAACACAGACTACCCCATTATGGAGCCAGCACCAGCTTGCACAGTGACTTGTTGGCATCTGGGTCTGTGGCTTCGTGGGGTCTGTGCCACATTCAACGCCTACCGTCTGCTCTTACCAAACGAAATCGGGACTCATTTGACCAGGCCACAGCTTTCCAGTCGTCTAGGGCCCAACCGGTATGGTCATGATCCTAGGAGAGGCGCAGGAGGCAGGTCTTGGAGTTAGCAAAGGTATTCGCATAGGTCGTCTGCTGACATAGTCCATTAATGCCAAATTTCGCCGCTTTGTCCTAACGAGACGTTCATCGTACTTCCCACATTGATTTCTACTATTATTTCATGCAGTATAGCTTGTCTGTTAGCATTGCTCTCTGCAGTTAAGCGAAGGCTGTCGGCCACTGTGTTGTCCATGGTGAGAGGTAATGCCTGGAGTTTTATATTCTCGGCACGCTCTTGACACTGTGGATCTCGGAATATTGAATTCCCTAACAATTTCAGAAATGGAATGTCACAATCGTCTAGCTCCAGCTACCATTCCGCGTTCAAAGTCTGTTAATTCCCGTCTTGCGGTCTTAATCTCGTCGGAAACATTTTACATGAATCACCTCACTACAAATGACTGTTTCGTCAATGTACTGCCATTTTATACCTTGTGTAAGCGAAATTACCCTCATCTGTGTACGTGCATATCGCTATCTATCTCCTCATTCCAATGAATCAACTGTGACGGAGAGCTGCTTCGAGACCGCTGGAATTTGCCAGTCCATAAATTCTAGCGTCGACTTCATTTTGTAAGGACTCGGTGGTGAAGCAGGTATTAGAAATTTGTTTGACGAGGAATTTAATTGAACGAGTTCTCAGTTTTAGTTTGCAAAAAGCATGGAATCTGGTGCTTTCTTTAATAAACTCTCAAAGATGTTGCTAAAGTGCATTTCTCAATGAGACATTGATATCCCAGGATGGATCGACCAGCTAAGCATAGATTCAGTTTATGCATAGCTCTTTGTTGCCAAAAGATATGTGTTGCCCATGTGTATCTATCTCTGTATCCTCAGTCGCGTGGTCCGTAGGTTTAAAAGGCCGGAGCGATCACTGTTGCTTTCAGTCTATCGGCTCGCTCTCACGAGATGGGCGAAAGATGTATGGCCGAAATATTAGGTGAAGAAATATGGTATCAACGGGTTCACGCTCGAAATCTAATGGAACAGCGTCATGAAGCTTTCAACGCTATCCACTAGCTCATTTATAGCTGCACTGTTTGAACAGTAAAGGTCCCAGAACACTCACTTGGACGCGAGGAGTGGCCGCGTGGTTTGAGGCGCCATGTCACGGACTACGCGGCCCTTCCAGCCGGACGTTCGAGTCCTCCCTCGGACATGGGAGTGTGTGTTGTTCCTAGCATAATTTAGTTTAAGTTCGTTTTAGTATGTAAGCCTAGGGACCGATGACCTAAAGCAGTTTGGCCCCTTAAGAACTCAAACACATTTGAATATTTTTGACAACATTTACTTGCGATACGTCCGAAGTTCCACTTACATATGAAGATACTGCAGGACCGAGCGAGCAATATGTGTGTTCTGGGTTCTGTTTACCTGCATGGAACTGAGTACAACCCTTTTGAACTCAATGAATCCACTGTAACGTAACAGCAATGCACTTGTTCATTATATAAAATAATTTTAATTCTGTCATGATAATTTAACATCTGTTTCAGTGTGTATACCGTAACTGTAAAACCAAGGATTAACTCCATCAGGTTACATTCCATTAGGAACGTGGGTGCACTCAGCGACTATGATATGAGTTTTGGTATGAGTTTCAATGTCAGAGCACAGCAATTAGTGGAAGGATGAACTGTTGCTATGAGTGTAAGTCACTACTGTTTGTAGAAACTGAAACGCACAGAAACAATGGTCTGCAGCATACCACGAGAAGAAGATGTGTAGAACAGTGGAACCATAATAAGTGATTTAACTGTCAGAGAGGTGGCTTGTACGTAGGTCCAACAGCGCCCCCGTTTGAGTTACAGGACAGGTCAGTTTACGCAACGCTCGATCGGTCCGGAACCGTCATTCGATGTGGAAATGAGTAAGCGAGTGCCACTATGCCCCTCTGATATCACATGGTGAATAACTGTATGTGAGTGCATTCGAGAGGGGCAGAATGACTGGTCTCCAGAGGCGGGCCTGTCTTTCTGTGTCACTGCGGCTCGTACAACGCACGCTGCTTCAACCGAAAGGCGTTTGTAGACCCAGTGGATACAAGAGAGCCGTACACGTGGCCCACAAGCTACTAGAAGAAACAATGTGACCACAGCACGAGATGACCGACACCTCGTCCGATTATAGTTCAAATAGCTCTGAGCACTATGGGACTTAACTGCTGAGATCATCAGTCCCCTAGAACTTACAACTACGCAGCGGTCGTGCGGTTCCAGACTGAAGCGCCTAGAACCGCTCGGCCACACCAGCCGGCCGTTGTCCGCTTAGCCGTAACATACAGCACAGCTTCGTCCACAGAGTTGGTGGGACATTGGGGCACTGCAACGCTTGTGGACATGTCTGCATTGACGGTTCGACGCCATCTTCTGCAGTCTGGACTGGTGGAATGCATGCCATTGCGTCGGCTTCCACTGACCAGAACCCGCCTATGCAGCAGACTGCAATGGGCACGTGAACGCCGACATTGGTTTTTTTTTTTCATCAGTCTACTGACTGGTTTGATGCGGCCCGCCACGAATTCCTTTCCTGTGATAACCTCTTCATCTCAGAGTAGCACTTGCAACCTACATCCTCAATTATTTGCTTGACGTATTCCAATCTCTGTCTTCCTCTACAATTTTTGCCCTCTACAGCTCCCTCTAGTACCATGGAAGTCATTCCCTCATGTCTTAGCAGATGTCCTATCATCCTGTCCCTTCTCCTTATCAGTGTTTTCCACACATTCCTTTCCTCTCCCATTCTGCGTAGAACCTCCTCATTCCTTACCTTATCAGTCCACCTAATTTTCAACATTCGTCTATGGCACCACATCTCAAATGCTTCGATTCTCTTCTATTCCGGTTTTCCCACAGTCCATGTTTCACTACCATACAATGCTGTACTCAAGACGTACATCCTCAGAAATTTCTTCCTGAAATTAAGGCCGGTATTTGACATTAGTAGACTTCTCTTGGCCAGCAATGCCTTTTTTGCCATAGCGAGTCTGCTTTTGATGTCCTCCTTCCTCCGTCCTTGGTTATTTTACTGCCTAGGTAGCAGAATTCCTTAACTTCATTGACCTCGTGGCCATCAATCCTGATGTTAAGTTTCTCGCTGTTCTCATTTCTACTACTTCTCATTACCATCGTCTTTCTCCGATTTACTCTGAAACCATACTGTGTACTCATTAGACTGTTCATTCATTCCGTTCAGCAGATCATTTAATTTTTCTTCACTTTCACTCAGGATAGCAATGTCATCAGCGAATCGTATCAATGATATCCTTTCACCTTGTATTTTAATTCCACTCCTGAACCTTTCTTTTATTTCCATCATTGCTTCCTCGCTGTACAGATTGAAGAGTAGGGGCGATAGGCTACAGCCTTGTCTTACACCCTTCTTAATACGAGCACTTCGTTCTTGATCGTCCACCCTTATTATTCCCTCTTGGTTGTTGTACATATTGTATATGACCCGTCTCTCCCTATAGCTTACCCCAACTTTTTTCAGAATCTCGAACAGCTTGCACCATTTTATATTGGCGAACGCTTTATCCAGGTCGACAAATCCTATGAAAGTGTCCTGATTTTTCTTTAGCCTTGCTTCCATTATTAGCCGTAACGTCAGAATTGCCTCTCTCGTCCCTTTACTTTTCCTAAAGTCAAACTGATCGTCACCTAGCGCATTCTTAATTTTCTTTTCGATTCTTCTGTATATTATTTTTGTAAGCAGCTTCGATGCATGAGCTGTTAAGCTGATTGTGCGATACTTCTCGCACTTGTCAGCTCTTGCCGTCTTCGGAATTGTGAGGATGATGCTTTTCCGAAAGTCAGATGGTATATCGCCAGGCTCATATATTCTACCCACTAACGTGAATAGTCGTTTTGTTGCCACTTCCCCCAATGATTTTAGAAATTCTGATGGAATGTTATCTATCCCTTCTGCCTTATTTGACCGTAAGTCCTCCAAAGCTCTTTTAAATTCCAATTCTAATACTGGATCCCCTATCTCTTCTAAATCGACTCCTGTTTCTTCTTCTATCACATCAGACAAATCTTCACCCTCATAGAGGCTTTCAATGTATTCTTTCCACCTATCTGCTCTCTCCTCTGCATTTAACAGTGGAATTCCCGTTGCACTCTTAATGTTACCACCGTTGCTTTTAATGTCACCAAAGGTTGTTTTGACTTTCCTGTGTGCTGAGTCTGTCCTTCCGACAATCATATCTTTTTCGATGTTCTCACATTTTTCCTGCAGCCATTTCGTCTTAGCTTCCCTGCACTTCCTATTTATTTCATTCCTCAGCGAGTTGTATTTCTGTATTCCCGATTTTCCCGGAACATGTTTGTACTTCCTCCTTTCATCAATCAACTGAAGTATTTCTTCTGTTACCCATGGTTTCTTCGCAGCTACCTTCTTTGTACCTATGTTTTCCTTCCCAACTTCTGTGATGGCCCATTTTAGAGATGTCCATTCCTCTTCAACTGTACTGCCTACTGCGCTATTCCTTATTGCTGTATCTATAGCGTTAGAGAACTTCAAACGTATCTCGTCGTTCCTTAGTACTTCCGTATCCCACTTCTTTGCGTATTGATTCTTCCTGACTAATGTCTTGAACTTAAGCCTACTCTTCATCACTACTATATTGTGATCTGAGTCTATATCTGCTCCTGAGTACGCCTTATAATCCAGTATCTGATTTCGGAATCTCTGTCTGACCATGATGTAATCTAATTGAAATCTTCCCGTATCTCCCGGCCGTTTCCAAGTATACCTCCTCCTTTTGTGATTCTTGAACGGTGTATTCTCTATTACTAGCTGAAACTTCTTACAGAACTCAATTAATCTTTCTCCTCTTTCATTCCTTGTCCCAAGCCCATATTCTCCTTCCCCTACAACTGCATTCCAGTCATCCATGACTATTAGATTTTCGTGCCCCTTTACATACTGCATTACCCTTTCAATATCCTCATATACTTTCTCTATCTGTTCATCTTCAGCTTGCGACGTCGGCATGTATACCTGAACTATCGTTGTCGGTGTTGGTCTGCTGTCGATTCTGATTAGAACAACCAGGTCACTGAACTGTTCACAGTAACACACCCTCTGCCCTACCCTCCTATTCATAACGAATTGTACACCTGTTATACCATTTTCTGCTGCTGTTGATATTACCCGATACTCATCTGACCAGAAATCCTTGTCTTCCTTCCACTTCACTTCACTGACCCCTACTATATCTCTGCCTTCCACTTCACTTCACTGACCCCTACTATATCTAGATTGAGCCTTTGCATTTCCCTTTTCAGATTTTCTAGTTTCCCTACCACGTTCAAGCTTCTGACATTCCACACCCCGACTCGTAGAACGTTATCCTTTCGTTCATTATTCAATCTTTTTCTCATGGTAACCTCCCCCTTGGCAGTCCCCTCCCGGAGATCCGAATGGGGGACTATTCCGGAATCTTTTGCCAACGGAGAGATCATCATGACACTTCTTCAAATACAGGCCACATGTCCTGTGGATATACGTTACGTGTATTTAATGCAGTGGTTTCCATTGCCTTCTGCAACCTCATGTCGTTGATCATTGCTGATTCTTCCGCCTTTATGGGCAATTTCCCACCCCTAGGACAATGCCCTGAACCTCTATCCGCTCCTCCGCCCTCTTTGACAAGGCCGTTGGCAGAATGAGGCTGACTTCTTATGCCGGAAGTCTTCGGCCGCCAATGCTGATTATTTATCAAGATTTAGACAGTGGCGGGGATCGAACCCGGGACCGAAGACGTTTCGATTATGAATCAGAGACGCTACCACTAGACCACGGGTACCATATTGGTGTACTGAGTGGCAAAATGTCGCGTTTCCGGACGAGTCCCTCTTCAACTCGTTCTACAGTGATGTCCCCATACGCGTTCGGCGCCTCCGTGTTGAGCGCTGTCGGGCAGACTGTATTGATGGGCGGCATAGCGGACAAATGCCAAGTATGGTAGTTTGCGGCGCCATCACCTTGATACACGATCTCAAGTCCTACGTCTTGAGGGCCATCTGAACAGCGGCCATTACATCGGGGAGGTTTTATAGGACGATGCACTGCCCCTCCTGCAGGCCGTTCCACGTGCCACATTTCAGCAGGACAACGCCCGGCCGCATGTGGCGAGGAATGTCCAAGCCTTCTTCGGAGAAATGCGGCTACCACTTGCCTCCTTGGCCTGCCCGTTCGCCCATCGAACATGTCTGGGTATGATCGGTCGCAACTTGTTCGTTCAGATCCTTCTGCAGACACATTTGATGCTTCGTGTATGCGCTTGCAAACCGAGTGGCAGAGTATTCCCCAGCAGCATGTCCAGCCGCTCTTTGATTCTACGCCACGCTGTCTAGCGGCTCTAATCGCAGCAAGTGCTGGCGCTACTCCGAACTGAATTTCCACAGTCACAGTGCGTGTACAGGCCTGTAAGTCTACGCATTTGTGTAGTGCCATGTTCCTAATCGGTGGAATAAATTTCATTGTAGTCACATCTCTGGGTCTTGGTGTTACACTTTTCCCAAACACTAGTGTACGTATCTTATAATTTGCTGCATAGAAGCTTTACTTTAAATTGAATTATTTCCATTGTTACTACCCATTCCTACTATGATTATTCTCTTCTTGAGGGAATATTATTGAGCCGTGGTAAAATTTGCTGTTTTGAAGAGCGCGCCGCAGCGCATAGTGTTAAGCAATCGCCTGCTGTTCCTGGCGGTGGCGCCGCTGTGGCAATCGCAGTTTTGGTGTCTCCCTCTGGTAGGAAAGGGGAAAAGTTGCCTGTTGACGTGCATTTAAGGGTTGCTATGAGCTCGGCAAGGGGGTCAGTCTGTCAGTCTCGGCGAGTCTGGTCAGTATGTCAGCCGGGTCAGTGTGGGGCAGCCAGTGTCTGTCTGTCGTCCGGAGTGCTAGTACGCGTCAGGCCGCCAGTCTGCTCGAGTTGCTTGGGCAACGGTTATTGGCGGTTGGATCGGTCGGTTGGTCGGTCGCACACTGAGAAACAAGATGACTGGTCTGCCTTGAGCGTCGGCGCATGTGAGTTCCTCACGTGAGTCCAGTGGGCCGCACCGTATAGAAAGAGGTAGTGGCTTCGCGGTCGACACGAGAGCAACAGGAGTCAACCCACGACATCGGGCTGGCTGGGGCGAGCTGCGACGCCGTGAGACGGGAGATCGGCGCGCCTTCCTGCGTCCGTTGAAGCGGCTGGCAGCGGACGGTTCGGGAGAGCGGTTTGGGGGTGCTGCGCCAGGTCTTCGCCAGGCATCGCAGTTTATTACAAGTGATTCGTGATATGTTGTTTCATTTACTTGTTAAATTCTACTTTTTTCTTGGTCAGTCTTTCGTCCCCAGTTTGATTCAAATGGCTCTGAGCACTATGGGACTTAACTTCTAAGGTCATCAGTCCCCTAGAACTTAGAACTAATTAAACCTAACTAACCTAAGGACATCACACACATCCATGTCCGAGGCAGGATTCGAACCTGCGACCGAAGCGGTCGCGCGGTTCCAGACTGTAGCGCCTAGAACCGTTTGGCCACTTCGGCCGGCGTTCCAAGTTTGCTCGTCTGTCTCTCGTCCGCATTTGTTAGGCCGTTAGTGTCGGTCTGCCGTACGTTAATAGCTGCCTCTGTCATATCTGTCGGATTCGGTGTTAACGAATTTATTTCTGAAGGTGTAAAGGCCGAGTACCTGAAATATGTTTTTATTTTGCCTATCATCTTGCGAGGTGGTATATGTATAATGTAGAGCATGTTGGTACATTTTATGTAAAACTGCATTTCATGGATTTTATTTAAACGGTCATTTTAGTATATAAAGTTGCTACCCTTCCACCGTAAGAGTTCTTATAAAAACAAGTTGCACTTTCCGTGGCAAATAATTTTCAATGTGAGTGTTTTGTACCATCTCCGTCCCTCTTACGTAGTGCATAGTTTATGTGTTTGTGTGAGTTGTTAAAATTTTTTGTTTAAAATAATCTGGCGCGTTGCAGATCTGCATCAGTGTAGTCTTTCAGAGGTTGTTGTGAGCGGTCGTGACTACGGCCGTGTTAAAAGGGAGCGGCAAGGTTCTCAGCCTGAAAGCTCATACTATAAAAAAAAACTGTTATTTCTGCCTCTGAATAAATTGTAACTTGATATTTACAGGGTGCTTTCTGATTATAATTTTAAATCTGTATAAAAAAAGGGCTTTTAGGAATAAAATTTCCATTTATTAAAAAAAATTAATTTGTTTCATCAGGCACCAATTGGCAACTACTTCCACGCTCACATAGTGTGATTAAATGTGTTAATGTTCTTGATGAATCGCTAGTAAATAAAGTAAATTCTTTAAGAAAGAGATTCTGAAAGTAATTTCACGGTTCAATTATTTTTCATATAACGTTGTGAATATAGTATTTACACTGTAAAGTAAGGGAAAGTACAACATATTTTACTTCAGTGTCTTTTTTCTTGCCTTCGCGTTTAACTCTCAATCGCTTTGGGGAGTGTTTCGGTACAGTAAATGTATTCTGTTGCAACGTAACCTTCGCACTCGTGGTGGTATAGTTAACGTTATGACTCGTCCTGGTAGAAAGATTACCGTCGCTTGTCGTGTCCTACAACTTCTGCAAGCTGCCCTCTGTAGTCATGGTTTAACACAGTCGTTTGGTCCACGAAATTACAGGCCCCTGCGAATTATTGCCGGGTATTAATAGTTTCTAGCGGATGGTTTAACCAACCGGTAAAAATTTTAACGCAACGGATACCGCATTATTTTTTTAGAACCAGTACAGAAGGCACCTATGCAGGGCTAAATAGGGAGCATAGAGCCATTATTTAATGACCCAGCACTCAACTGTGGGATTGACTTTTATTTATCCTTTATGATGAAGGAAGGAAATAATCAGTCGAGCATATAGGTTAATTGATATTTATTCAATACCGATGGCATTTCACTAACTAGCCGTGTGTCTGTTGGAATATATACAGGCTGATTCAAAAAGAATACCACAACTTTAAAAATGTGTATTTAATGAAAGAAACATAATATAACCTTCTGTTGTACATCAATACAAAGAGTATTTAAAAAGGCTTTTTTTCACTCAAAAACAAGTTCAGAGATGTTCAATATGGCCCCCTCCAGACACTCGAGCAATATCAAACCGATACTCCAACTCGTTCCACACTCTCAGTAGCATATCAGGCGTAACAGTTTGGATAGCTGCTGTTATTTCTCGTTTCAAATCATCAATGGTGGCTGGGAGAGGTGGCCGAAACACCATATCCTTAACATACCCCCATAAGAAAAAATCGCAGGGGGTAAGATCAGGGCTTCTTGGAGGCCAGTGATGAAGTGCTCTGTCACGGGCTGCCTGGCGGCCGATCCATCGCCTCGGGTAGTTGACGTTCAGGTAGTTACGGACAGATAAGTGCCAATGTGGTGGCGCTCCATCCTGCTGAAATATGAATTGTTGTGCTTCTTGTTAGAGCTGCGAACAAATGCTTGCTGGATGCGTGCTACATTTTCATCACTCGTTCTCGGCCGTCCAGAATTTTTCCCTTTGCACAAACACCCATTCTCTGTAAACTGTTTATACCAACGTTTAATATACCACCTATCAGGAGGTTTAACACCATACTTCGTTCGAAATGCACGCTGAACAACTGTCGTCGATTCACTTCTGCCGTACTCAATAACACAAAAAGCTTTCTGTTGAGCGGTCGCCATCTTAGCATCAACTGACGCTGACGCCTAGTCAACAGCACCTCAAGCGAACAAATGTACAACTAAATGAAACTTTATAGCTCCCTTAATTTGCCGACAGATAGTGCTTAGCTCTGCCTTTTGTCGTTGCAGAGTTTTAAATTCCTAAAGTTGTGGTATTCTTTTTGAATCACCCTGTATAATCACAACTGGTCTCTGTAGTTAACATGATTCACTTTCGCCACGTAATTATGGAAAGGGAGAGGAAAACGCAGACCTGGCTTCAATGTAATTTTATGCAGGTACACAATTATACCTAAACCCATGCTTAATACATTCAATTACTATTGGTTACGCAGAACAAGTTCAGCAAAGACACTACAAGCGAACTTCGTCAGGGCAGAAGAGTATCTGCCTACATGTTTCCATTTTCGTTAAAACGTACTCTGAAGAAAAGGTAGCAGCAAGTCCTGCACTTAACCGTGACTGAATCTTGCTTTCAGAAACAACACCATGTTACTGAGCTAGGGGGAGGGGGGGAGAACATTTACTATCACATGGCGGGAAAATTTTGCAAGACTTTATTCCATCAATGGGCATTAAAATCGGAATTTTCCTGGATACGAGAGAGTAAATTGTGTGTTATTACGCAACGCTCTTCATTGTAGGTGAACCAAATAGTTATGGGGGCACAAGAAACATTAACTAACTATCACATCAATACTATTCTACACACGAGGCCAAGTAGCGGTATCCAACAGAAATGCGAAAAATACGGACACACTAGATTATTCCTTCTCTATCTTACACTCAGCCACTACTGTATGATTATTCACTCGACTAGTACACATTTTCAGATCGAAACTGGTGTTTATCATTGTGGCAGTTGCTCCAACCGCCCACGTGGCGGGAAAGGAAGTACACAAAGGAAACATATGAGAAATAAATAAAAATCCCCCAAAATATTACTGTAAAAGAAAGACCAAATTAAAACACACTTTAAATGAGTGAACTTCCGTTAAACACAGACCAATAATCCGATCGTGAGCTTATGGCCAATAGTGCGTGGCCTGACCAAGGCACAAACGCAAAGTTCTACTGAAATTTCACTAAATTATGAAAATAAGCGCCCTTATGGGGGTTTAGTGGTAATATCACACCTGATTTCAAAATCTGGACCATATTAACGAGCAGATTTGAGACATTCTGATACCTTCGTTAACATTACCAAAATCGAGAGCTGCGTCTCCATGTCTGTCCAGCATCACTACCCAGGAACAACTGGATTCGCGGACACCTCGCCTAACCGTTGTTCAAATGGCTCTGAGCACTATGGGACTTAACTTCTGAGGTCATCAGTCCCCTAGAACTTAGAACTACTTAAACCTAACCAACCTAAGGACATCACACACATCCATGCCCCAGGCAGGATTCGAACCTGCGACCGTAGTGGTTACGCGGTTCCATACTGTAGCGCCTAGAACCGCTCGGCCACCCCGGCGGGCAACCGTTGTTCGTTCAAAAGGTGGTGGAGGGGATGGTTCGCCAACCTCACAGAGCCAATACTCGTGCCTTCGCGACCTCTCTGACCTGACTTGCGCACTATCTTTGTCACACTTGTTCGCGTTTAGGGGCTGGTACTATCCTACCACAGAACCACTCTACTCATGCAATGCTACGACCTCCGATCAAAACTTTCTGCTCCTTCACATAATATCTCAATCACACAGTCCAAGGTCGCATAAGGGAGAGGATGCAAGGAAACGTAGCACACACGAAATAAAAAATTCAATGAATAAATAAAGAAACACCGATTGGTCCATTCTATTCTGATTCTTACCCACAGACTTACTTCTGCAGAGTAAAAAAACTCTCGCTTTAATTATCCTGTACCGGAATTTATTGAGAAAAATATGGAACGGGATAACCAATTCTGGTGCACAAGAAAAAGCTAATTTTTGTGTTGTAAAGTGGTGGAAAATGTGGAATGGAAATGCCATTTTGACACACAAAAATTTAATTCTGTGCTTGCAAAGATCGCTTTGCCATCTTCCAAGAGTAATTTGACTTCCAGCATTTTGTAAGGTAAATGTAAATTAACAAGATTAAGCAGTTCTGCCGTGTCTCTGTGAATAAATTCACAAATTTGCTGCAATAGCAGAGCAACGTATTTCGCTTGCTTGTTTCACTTGTTTACTAAAGCAGAGTCGTAATATTTCAAACAATGTTCTAGCAATGAGTTCAAGGGCAAATGCAAAAACTTTTCCCTTCAGGACAAAAACCCGATTTCTTTAGACTATAGTTTTCATTTTCAGAATGAAAATGCGCGTGTTAAACTTGAATTTGTTCCTCTCCACTGTGGTTAATATGGGCACTGTTGTCTGACGGACTACACTACGTTGACTCAAAGATAAATAAGGTAAGAAGTGAAGTATCAGTGAAAAATGAAGGTATTTATATAACAACCGCAATAATATCCACTAGACGCATTGAATAATTACGAGAGCCTTTGCAGTAGTTTAAACAGATTTCAGATCACAGTTAACTTTTGTTTCAAATGAATATCAGTGAAATAAATATAAAATCACTTACACTGAGGCGACAAATCTCGTGGGTACCTCCTAATATTGAGTTGCACCTCCTTTTGCCAGGCGTAGTGCAGCAACGCAACTTGGCATCGACTCAACAAATCGTTGAAAGTAACCTGCAGAAATATTGAGCCATGATACCTCTACAGCCGTCCATAACTGCGAAAGTGTTGCCACTGCAGGATTTTTTCCACAAACTGACCTCTCGATTACGTCCCATGAATGTTGGATGGGATTCATGTCTGGCTATGTGGGTGGCCAAATCGTCGTAGAAACAGTTATGGCGCGGTGATATATGTACCATCTTAGTAACTATATAGTTAAGGCACACCGGCCACTTGACCATCTTCTTCTTCTGTGCGAATGCACAAACAGTGCCCGAACTACACTCCTGGAAATGGAAAAAAGAACACATTGACACCGGTGTTTCAGACCCACCATACTTGCTCCGGACACTGCGAGAGGGCTGTACAAGCAATGATCACACGCACGGCACAGCGGACACACCAGGAACCGCGGTGTTGGCCGTCGAATGGCGCTAGCTGCGCAGCATTTGTGCACCGCCGCCGTCAGTGTCAGCCAGTTTGCCGTGGCATACGGAGCTCCATCGCAGTCTTTAACACTGGTAGCATGCCGCGACAGCGTGGACGTGAACCGTATGTGCAGTTGACGGACTTTGAGCGAGGGCGTATAGTGGGCATGCGGGAGGCCGGGTGGACGTACCGCCGAATTGCTCAACACGTGGGGCGTGAGGTCTCCACAGTACATCGATGTTGTCGCCAGCGGTCGGCGGAAGGTGCACGTGCCCGTCGACCTGGGACCGGACCGCAGCGACGCACGGATGCACGCCAAGACCGTAGGTTCCTACGCAGTGCCGTAGGGGCCGCACCGCCACTTCCCAGCAAATTAGGGACACTGTTGCTCCTGGGGTATCGGCGAGGACCATTCGCAACCGTCTCCATGAAGCTGGGCTACGGTCCCGCACACCGTTAGGCCGTCTTCCGCTCACGCCCCAACATCGTGCAGCCCGCCTCCAGTGGTGTCGCGACAGGCGTGAATGGAGGGACGAATGGAGACGTGTCGTCTTCAGCGATGAGAGTCGCTCCTGCCTTGGTGCCAATGATGGTCGTATGCGTGTTTGGCGCCGTGCAGGTGAGCGCCACAATCAGGACTGCATACGACCGAGGCACACAGGGCCAACACCCGGCATCATGGTGTGGGGAGCGATCTCCTACATTGGCCGTACACCACTGGTGATCGTCGAGGGGACACTGAATAGTGCACGGTACATCCAAACTGTCATCGAACCCATCGTTCTACCATTCCTAGACCGGCAAGGGAACTTGCTGTTCCAACAGGACAATGCACGTCCGCACGTATCCCGTGCCACCCAACGTGCTCTAGAAGGTGTAAGTCAACTACCCTGGCCAGCAAGATCTCCGGATCTGTCCCCCATTGAGCATGTTTGGGACTGGATGAAG
Organism: Schistocerca serialis cubense; assembly: GCF_023864345.2. NCBI lineage: Eukaryota > Metazoa > Arthropoda > Insecta > Orthoptera > Acrididae > Schistocerca > Schistocerca serialis. The sequence continues at coordinate 730,482,590 of NC_064641.1, forward strand.
CGTCGTCTCACGCGGTCTGCACGTCCAGCACGAACGCTGGTCCAACTGAGGCGCCAGGTGGAAATGGCATGGCAAGCCGTTCCACAGGACTACATCCAGCATCTCTACGATCGTCTCCATGGGAGAATAGCAGCCTGCATTGCTGCGAAAGGTGGATATACACTGTACTAGTGCCGACATTGTGCATGCTCTGTTGCCTGTGTCTATGTGCCTGTGATTCTGTCAGTGTGATCATGTGATGTATCTGACCCCAGGAATGTGTCAATAAAGTTTCCCCTTCCTGGGACAATGAATTCACAGTGTTCTTATTTCAATTTCCAGGAGTGTATTACGGGAATCGTAAACGCGCCGCGAGTAATGAGTATAATGGGCGGGGACACTACGAATGTAGTGCGGGACAGTACGTTGAGAATGTGGGTTTCGCGGGAGGCGTGCCAGAGATAAATCTCTGCAGTCGCGCTATCCTCTGTGTCCTCAGTGGCTCAGATGGATAGAGCGTCTGCCATGTAAGCAGGAGATCCCGGGTTCGAGTCCCGGTCGGGGCACACATTTTCATCTGTCCCCGGTGATGTACGTCAACGCCTGTAAGCAGCTAAGGGTGTCCATTTCATTGTAACTGTGATATGTCGCACTGTCATCCAAAAAGATTACATTCGTTGTTTGAGAACGTGGTCCATGACTGGCTGCAAATGGTCTCCAAGTAGCCGAATATAACCATTTGCAATCGACTATCAGTACATTTGGATTAGAGGACCCAGTCCATTCCATGTAAACACAACCCTCACCACTGTGGAGCCACCACCAGTTTCCACAGTGCCTTGCCGGCCGCGGTGGTCTCGCGGTTAAGGCGCTCAGTCCGGAACCGCGCGACTGCTACGGTCGCAGGTTCGAATCCTGCCTCGGGCATGGATGTGTGTGATGTCCTTAGGTTAGTTAGGTTTGAGTAGTTCTAAGTTCTAGGGGACTGATGACCACAGATGTTAAGTCCCATAGTGCTCAGAGCCATTTCAGCCATTTTCCACAGTGCCTTGTTGACTGTTGGTATCCACGGATTCGTGGGGTCTGCGCCACATTCGAAGCCTACCACCAGTATTTCTCAATTGAAATCGGGACTCATTTAACTAGACTACGGTTTCCCAGTCGTCTAGAGTCCAACCGATATGGTCACAAGCCAAGTAGGTGTGCTGCAGGCAATGTAGCGCTGTTAGCAAAGGCACTCGCGCCGGTCGTTTTCTGTCATAGTCCGTTAACTCCAAATTCTGCCTTGCTGTCATAATGGATACGTTCATCGTACACCTCTCATAGATTTCCGCAGTTATTTGAGAAGTGTTCCTTATCCTTTAGTCCTGACAACTCTACGCAAACGCCGCTTTTCTCGGTCGTTAAGTGATGGCAGTCGGCTACTGCTTTGTCCGTGGTGAGAGGGTAGCGCTTGAAATTTAATATTCTCGACACAATCTTGACTCTGTGGATCTCGGAATACTGAATTCCCTAACGATTTCCGAAATGGAATGTCCCATGCGTCCAACTTCAGGTACCATTCCCCGATCAAAGTCTTTTAATACCCGTCGTGAGGCCATGATCACGTCGGAAAACTTTTCACATGAATCACATATGACAGCTCTGCCAATCCTCTGCCCTTTTATACCTTATCTGTCACCTCACATGCTCAGTGAAAGTAGTCAACAATAGATTCAAAACGTATCTGTATTAGTCTTTTAGAGCGCATAGCTTACTTGGTGATTGCACTGGTTGCAGCCGAATGTGGTAGCAAGGTCACGCAAGGTAGCAGGAGCGACTTGCCGCTCTGAAAGTAGCAGCGAAAAGAAAGAACAAAGACAGAAATAGTTACGTTATAAATGTAGATATGCGAATAAACCAGGCCACTGCACCATACCTGCATGACATTGGCATGATCCGTACCAATGGGAGGAGCAATACTGCGAGACGATTAACTGCAGTGTGGACAGGCCACGAAGCAGCGACTGTCGAATTCCGGGACGTGCTCTCCTTCTTAACCAGCAATACGCTTTTCTCACAAATAACCAACATCTAAATATGATAACTGAAAGTGAAACCCGCAGCGTAATCTTTCCTCATGCACTGGTGAGCCAAATCATTATGACTACTGCCCACCTCGAGGTTGAATGCCTTCTGATGGTGTAGAGGGCACATGATGCAGGAAAGAATATAAGTGGTCGAGAGAGGAATGGAAAGTCATTACAGCGAAGACACTGGCTGCAAAGGGCACATTGTTATGGCCCTGCGGCTGGAAACGAGAATCTCTGCAACGGCGAAGCAGATCGCCTGTTGGCATACTACTGTCGTGAGCACCTGAGTGGATGAAGGATGGTGAAATAACTAGAAAGCCATATGATATCCGTCTACGACACCTCGTCAGAAAACGTAGAGGTTGGAGGATCCCCCTCTATGTAATCGAAGATAGGCAGCGATCTGTGGCAGACCTGACGACTTCTGGTTCAGGCACAGGTGTTTCGGAGCAGACCACTGTTGAACATAGACCTCCACATCACACGACCCCCACGTGTTCCCGTGTTCACCCAACGACATCGTCAGTTATGAATGCAGTGGGTACAGCGTCATTGAGTTTTCACCGGGGATCAATAGAAACCTGTTGTCTGTCGAATGAAGCGCATTTCCAGTTACACCAGGTCAACGACTGGGTCCTTACACGAAACATGCATGCGGTAAGGGCAGAATTATGGTTTGGGATACACTGAGTTAGGCTTCCATGGGATCTGTGGTGCTAATGGAAGGCATCAAGACGGTAGTTAACTACGGGAACATTTCTGGGGGTCTTCCCCTACAATGATGGCATCTTCCAGCAGGATAACTGTCCTTGTTGCAAGGTCAGAATCGTGCTACGGTGGTTTGAGGGGTGTTATAGTGAACTCTAATTGTTGTCTTGGCCGGAAAATGTGCCGATCTGTACCCACTGGAACACATGTCGGCGCCAGTTGCATGCCTGTAGACCACCATCCCGTAATTTGCGGAATTTGTTTGAGCTGTGCGAGCGCTGTTGTACTGTGTATGAAAAGTGGAACAATGCACTATTAAACAGGTGGTCGTAATATTTTGGCTCATTGGTGTAAACAGACTGTACATATTGCTACACCCACCTACTTTTTGCAACTGCGCTGAAATTTTAATAATTTGCAGTTCTGCTGAAATTTTAGTCATTTGCGTATCCAACCATGCAGTAATCTTGATGCCAACTCGATATTTGTTACAGCCGTCTTGCAGGCCAGAAGTATATGTACACAATCAACAATAGCGTTCGGGTCGAGCAGTTCTGATAAGGAAACCGTTGAGTGCGGGGTCGCAGATTCAATCTTTAGTAAGGCTCATTTGAAAGAATTGTGTTACCAATTATGACAGGAAAAAATATCAGTTGCTAATAACTCACCATTTTCGTCGCCAGTGCGACAGAAAATGAGTGTCTGAGAAGCGCAGAGATTAACCTTCTATGCGATGTGTGTGTTACACCACACAAAATGGACGTCGTCGACATTCAAGGAATGTTCAAAAGTAACCATTAACTTGCACCACGACCACCGAGTGAAAAATGGCGCGCCACAGTGTTCACAAAAATTTGCACCTTCAAGATGGAAGGTGACCTCCTTGGGAGTTATAAACCATGTAGAACGTTCAGTTAGATTACCACTCTTAAAGAATGTGTATAGGATCATACTGATGTAAGGGGGTGATGAGAACTGATCGAAAGTCATGGCAGCCAACGGAATGCGAAACAGTTTGTTGTTGAGCTTATCGTGAAACTGGCAATTTTTAAGGCGTAGCTACAGATGGTGAGAGAATATGTTTTACAGGCTTGGCGCGAAACAAACATCCAGAGGCTGATTTTATCCAGTGGTTCTAGGTGGTGGTGGTGGTGGTTGTTGGGATGTTTAACGGGGGACTAAACAGCTCTAGGTGGTATGAATCGCAATGTCATAGGAGGGATAAGTTGCTCTAAAACAGAATGATTTTCATATCAACAGCAGGAATCATGCAAAAGGAAGTTATATTGACCAGTTATTGACCAAAAGGAATGGTGATATCATAGTTGTAGCTCTCTTACACCTTTTTTCCCCATTCTTGCTTGCTGTGACGTAAATATTCAACACTATCATTGCAAGTCACACGAGAAAGAATCGTAAGGGTCAGAGCACCTCCAATTCTCCCGCAGCACAAAGCTCACGCTTTGTTTGAAATTTCGGTATCCTACGTCTTCCAACTCTGTAGCACTGTTTGAAGTTATGCAACCATCCACTGCGTCTCTTGAAATCACTGTAATCTATGTTGCGCACAATTTGATGTGCATAATGTAGCACGGTACTATCCTCCACATTGTATCGAACATCCTTGAAATGTGCTAACACCACTTTTTGTAACAAATGCGCCTTGTGCTCTCTTGAGTGTCCGTAGTTTTTCTTATGCATTTCAAGGTCATATTGCTGCGGACATACTCGAAATCTGTTCGTAATTGCTTTTTCTGTATGCTGCGGATGACCTTCCATGTACGTAATTACGTATGTTTAGTACCCTCCCCCTTACTACGTTCAGCCGGCCGAAGTGGCCGTGCGGTTCTAGGCGCTGCAGTCTGGAACCGCGAGACCGCTACGGTCGCTGGTTCGAATCCTGCCTCGTGCATGGATGTGTGTGATGTCTTTAGGTTAATTAGGTTTAACTAGTTCTAAGTTCTAGGGGACTAATGACCACAGAAGTTGAGTCCCATAGTGCTCAGAGCCATTTGAACCATTTTTACTACGTTCGCTATAGACAGGATTTGCGGCTACCTGTTTGACAAGGATGATGAACTACATGGCTCGACACCTATTTCAGTATCACTTCCACTTGTTAAGCACATATCATAATCTATGTACTCCTCATGTACATTGTCCGCACAGTCGAGCGTATACGACACCACACATACCACTGCCTCATCTTGCAGAAACGCTAATATTTCGTCTGCCACTTCTTTCTCATGCTGCGAAATTCCTTGGGTTTTTTCTGAGAAAATGTCAATTTCGGCAACTATTGTTGTAGATGGTGTGCAATGTTTGCTTTGCTTATCGTTGACATACCCCTGTTTCGTGTCAACAACACTAGCACTGCAGCATTGTTGTGAGTGACTGATCGACCAAGCAGTTCAACTACGCGCCATGGCCTCATGCTCACCATTGGATACCTCAATTCCCACCCCCTGTTGCCATAAGCAGCCAATGTAGTGGTTGCATGGTAGAAAATATGTGAGGTGCCGAATGCCGTAATATCATCGGCCTTTTGTGAGCTCGGACTTAAGGGCTTCCTTGAGGTATTAGCGGGCGATACTTATGAGGTGCCAATCCTTAGTTTGTGCGGTGAGAAAATATTCACAACAGCCTGCAGCGCTGTTGCCAACGTTCAGCCGCGGAGTGCAGCCCTTTGATACCTAACACAACGGTAACAGTGAGATGTCGGCATAGAAACGTAAACGAAATTGCGTTACGCGATTGGTCGTGGCAGACCCTCGAAGCACCCGCGTCAACAGCGCTGTAGCTGTCAGGGATCCTGTTTTGCCTTGCGGACTGTTGATCGACGTTCTGTCTACTCGCGTAGGCGTTCAGATCCATGGCCACTACTGAAATGAACAGGCTAATTGGCACGCCGTCTATGGTAACTGAATCTTAGTGTTAGAGCTTCTTCCTAATAGCAACCGGCCGGTGTGGCCGAGCGTTTCTAGTCACTTCAGTCTGGTACCGCGCGACCGCTACGGTCGCAGGTTCGAATCCTGCCTCGGGCATGGATGTGTGTGACGTCCTTAGGTTAGTTAGGTTTAAGTAATTCTAAGCTCTAGGGGACTGATGACCTCAGATGTTAAGTCCCTAGTGCTCACAAGGGAACTTCCCCATCGCACCCCCCACAGATCTAGTTATAAGTTGGCACAGTGGATAGGCCTTGAAAAACTGAACACAGTACAATCGAGAAAACAGGAAGAATTTGTGTGGAACTATGAAAAAAATGAGGAAAATATACAAACTGAGTAGTCCATGTGCAAGGTAGGCAACATCAAGGATAGTGTGAGCTTAGGAGCGCCATGTTCCCGTGGTTAGCGTGAGCAGCTGCGGAACGAGAGGTCCTTAATTCAAGTCTTCTCTCGAGTGAAAAGTTTACTTTCTTTATTTTAGCAAAGTTATGACCTACCCGTTCGTTCATTGACGTCTCTGTTCACTGTAGTAAGTTTAGCACCGCATAACCGTGCGATTAGTAGACGAAAGGACGTGCCTCTCCAATGGGAACCGAAAACATTTGATCGCAAGATCATAGGTCAACAGATTCCTCCACAGGAAAACACGTCTGACATATTCTATACGACACTGGTGACGGCATGTGTGTCACATGACAGGAATATGTTGTCGACCCACCTAACTTGTACACTTGGCGAATGGGTAAAAAAGATTCTTGTACCTTGCCCGATTTATGTTTCCTTGTGGATGTGATAATCACTCCCAAAAAAGTGATGAAAACATAAGAGTATGTCACATAAACTGCAACAAATGAATGCAACAGTTGCGCAGTCGCACAGTTTTCCCTGTGCTCTGTCAAAACATAAGTTTTTAACGTTTTCAAATTTTTCCGTGTGTAGGCCGTCAAATCCTGCGTATGTCCAAGCAAATCTGAACATGTCTTGGAATTTTTGAGAGCGAAGTTGATTATGTGTGAGTGCCTGATCTTTGACAATTGACACACGATCACATAAACAATACTGCTCTGTGTAACTGTGCAGCTTCGCCAAATAATTGCCTGAAAATAAAAAATTAAACTTTTCACTCGATGGAAGACTTGAACCACGAACCTCTCGTTCCGCAGCTGCTCACGCTAACCACTGGACCACGGTGCTCCTGAGCTCGCATTATCCTTGATGTTGCCTATGTTGCGCATGGACTACTGAGTTTGTATTTTTACTTATTTTTTTCATAGTTCCACACAACTTCTTCCTGTTTTCTCTACTGATCTGTGTTCAGTTTTTCAAGGCCTATCCTCTGTGCCAACTTATAACTAAATCTGAGGGGGGTGCTATGGGGAGGTTCCCTTGTCAGAGCCATTTGAACCCAATAGCATTCTTTTACAATTTAACCATAGCACATTTCTCTATTTAATTAACTTCACCAACGAATATTAAGAAATGCTGATCATCAATGTCAGTAGCTTAGTGAAGAGTGCTGTGAAATATTCCATAGCAACTGATATAGTAGCATGTTAACATTTGTTGAGGATGATGATGAGGTCCCATACTCCGAGGAGCAAAAGGAACGATGCGGGAGACCCGCACCGCCAATTAGGCAAGGATGAATGAGACCCGCACCGCCAACTAGGCTAGGATGAATGATGATGATGAAGACAACACAAAAACTCCCATTCATCTCGCGGCAGGGAAAATCCCTGACCTAGCCGGGAATCGAACATGGGACCCCGTGCGCAGGAAGCGAGAACGCTACCGCAAGACCACGACATGCGGACATTCGTTGAGGCACAGACAATAATTATTCGTCTGTAATTGGCTAAAAATTTTACGTACTAGTTCCATAGCTCCATGACGAACCTTTATTATTTGGGTTGTAACGCTGTTGTTAAACTTCCAGCCCTGCTACCTCTTACTGTGAGACGCTCGTTATCGAAGAAGGCGGCATAGTAATTAAAAGCGTTCCAATGTTTTTTTTTTTTTGCCTATTTGTATGTCGTTCATCAGAGGTGAAGCGTTTACATTGTTGTTTAAAACTGATAACAACTTGTAAGCAAATTATTTTACTTTCTTGTGTTATTAGTTTTAGACGTCAATAGCGTTGTTTGTAAGGGACCCAATCAGATACCACAGTTTTGAAAGTACCTGGTAATTCAAAAAGAAAGAACAGATTTCAGTTGTTTATTACAAATTATAAGAGATAGAAACACATTGCTCATTTTACTGGATGGAGAAAAGTTTTTTTTTTTTCATTTTTAGAGACATGCCAACTATACGAGAGAAATCATTTTAAATGTTGTAATTGACGCGAAGTCAATCCATTGTTCAAGTGTAACGTGCTTTCCGCCGTCGATTCAGCAAGAAACCTCCTCTGCACAAGGAGATTTATGATGTTCAAAAACATTGAAAGTTGGTTGTATACGCAACGGGGAGAGCACTGAGCGGCCATGCACGTCTAATGAATATGTAAAGGGTATCCCAGATGCGTTCACACGGAGCTTTCGAAAGTCCACAAGACAGGACGGGAACTTCAGGAACTCCGGTTTCCTCAGACAACGCTGTGGCGTGTTCTGAAACATAGCCTGCATGTGAACCCTTGTGAGCTGCAGTAATTGCGTCACGGTGACCGTAACAGAAGATACGAATTTTACATTTCAGTTGTTCAGGATATGGCAGAGGACACTTTTTGCGAACAACTCATCTTTTCTGACAAATCGACGCTTCATCTGTTGCATAAAGTCAACTGCACAACGTAAGAATTTGGGGGTCACAAAATCCTGGTGTCATCGTCGAACACGAAAGAGACTCATTGAAATTTGATGGTTTTATGCCGTTTCTGTTCACGAAGTCTATGGACCTCTCATTTTTTGTGGAGGAAAGTGTCACATAAATGTCATACCTGAACACGCTGAAATGTTTGTTGCTTCCTCAACTTCATGCAGGTTACAATGATTTCATTTTTATGCATGACGCCACCCTGCCTCACTTTCATATTCATGTGCGGCGTTATCTTAACAACAGCATCCCACAACGATGGATTAAACCAGGTAGACAATAAGATCTTATTCGTTGCTTCTGGCATCCCAAGTTACCAGACTTTAAACGTAGTGAGTTTTTTTCTGGAGGGGGCACATAAACGACAGAATCTTTGTCCCACTTATGGCAGCTACTCTTCAAGAGCTGCGAACTAGAATTGTTCAAGCTGTCGATTCAATAAAGAGGGAGCTGTTGATTCGTGTGTGGATTGAAACTGACTACCGTTTCGATGTTTCTCGAGCTATGCATGGAGCTCATGTTGATTGTGTGGTATCGTGTCTGTTCGAACATAAAACTTTGAACATTTATCTATTCAGTGACATGTACAATGTGTTTCCATCTTTCATTGATTGTCTGTAATAAACAACTGAAATCTGTTCCTTCTTTTCGGATCACCCTGTATTGTACTGTGACTTAGTACGGATATCGGGCCGAGTCATTCGGAAAACGCGTACGAAAACAGACCCAGTGGCGAATTACCACACTTTCGAATGGAAGCATGAGGCGGCTGTTTAAGCACAGCGGGAGGATTCAAATCTCAACCCCGCTACCTTGATTTATGGGTTTCGACGTTCGGCGTTAACATGAGACGAATACAGGGCTGAGTCCTTTGAAAGGGCCACAACAGCTTTCCTTTCGGTCCTATACCAGATCTGGCATTCGAACACCTTTGGCCAACCTTGCTTCCTTCCTTCCTTCATCTCTCCGCATGTAATCTTAAAAATCTGATTACTTTATAGGCATTACTAAGGCTGCTAAAGATACAGCCACCCTACGAAATCAATGTTTCCTTAGAATATTTCGGAAACTATAAACATTAATTGGAAATTGCATAGTGATATGGAAAACATATCCCTCAAAATACGTTATTTCACTGTGTATGTCTTCCAAATGGAGGGAAGAAAGCAACCTATATGATTGTTATCTTTTCTATGTTTGTAAAACATCTTTCCTGTCCGACATTGTGTGCTAGGCCGGTTCGCTTTTGCAGTCGCCATGGTTAGTTGCCTGTTGTTTTTTGTTCAAACTGAAGACAATGGGCCGGTCTTTCCCTAATCCTCGTAATTGAGTAGGGGTAGGAGCCGACCAGGTTGATTTTAAGGTCGGGTAATCTCCCGATGACGAGTGACGGACGGTGTTTCCAACATCGGAGGAAAAGAAACTCCTAAAACTCGTGCCAAGAAGCGCCATCTTATGACAGCTCTATTCGCATGACTGAGAAGTGGCCAAGGAAAAGGTCTACATTCTGCTCCCGATTCTGGTTAGCTGGTTAAATAATTCTTCCGAGAGTTTAGCGAGATCTCGAGACGGGCTGGAGGTAGGTAGCCGACGTGGACTGCACAAGGTGAGTAGTGTAAAACTGGTCCAAACAGTAAACTGTTTGACAAAAAGTGAGTGCCCAGAAAGGGAGAAGTAAACACAGTTTGAGAGGGTATGTTATATTGTTTCACTGGTTACAGAATTGAGTCAGATTTCCAAAGAACAGTAGTGTGAGCCCACTTATCATTATATTGTTGCAACCAATGATTCTGTTTGGAAGGATGTCGCCGAGCGGGGTAGCCGTACGATCTCAGATGTCTTGCCGCGGTTCTCGTGGCTGTCCCCGTCGGAGGTTCGAGTTCTCCCTCGAACATGGGTGTGTGTGTGTGTGTGTGTTGTCCTTAGCGTAAGTTAGTTTAAGTTAGATTAAATAGTGAGTTAGCCTAGGGACGAATGACATTAGCAGTTTTTGGAAGAGTGTCATCAAGCCGTATCCTCTCCTGAGTCAAGCTGGCCGACATTTGTTGTAATCGGTCCTTGATATCCTAGATACTCCCCAGGAAAGTAGTTGATGGCTGAGTTGGTCCCAGACACGTTGTATCTGTGACAGAACTAGGATCTTGCTGGCCAGGGGAGTGCCTTAACATCACGCACACAGAGCATACAGACGCACGGCATGGGTGTAAGTGCATTGACCAGTTGAAAAATAGCACCACGGTACTGTGGCATGAGAGGCAACACTTGTCGACACAAGATGTGCGTGATGTACCGTTGTGCTGTTATAGTTTCCTTAGTTACTACCAGGTGTGACCTGAAGTCATATCTGATGGTTTCCACACCAAGGTGCCAGGAGTAACACCGCTGTGCCTCTCCAAAACGTTGCAAGAATAGGAATTCTCCACAGGTCGCCGCCATTAACGGCGACGATGGTCATCTGTGGTAGTCCAGAAACGCAATCATCGCTGAACACAATGCGACGCCATTCATCAGCAGTCCATGTGTTCCTGTGATAAATGAAGTGAAATGACCGTGGGGCATTGATGACCGGGAGGCCCCGCCCGGGGAAGTTCGGCCGGCGGGTGCAAGTCTTGTTGCAGGTGACGCCACATTGGGCGATTTGCGCGTCGGTGATGATGAGACGATGATGAGGACAAAAATGGTTCAAATAGCTCTGAGCACTATGGGGCTTAACTTCTGAGGTCATCAGTCCCCTAGAACTTAGAACTACTTAAACCTAACTAACCTAAGGACATCACACACATCCATGCCCGAGGCAGGATTCGAACCTGCTACAGTAGCGGTCGTGCGGTTCCAGACTGAAGTGCCTAGAACCGCTCGGCCACATCGGCCGGCGATGATGAGGACAACATAAAAATGGTTCAAATGGCTCTGAGCACTATGGGACTCAACTGCTGTGGTCATAAGTCCCCTGCCGGGAATCGAACCCGGGAACCCGGACGTGGGAAGCGAGAACGCTACCGCACGACCACGAGATGCGGGCGAGGACAACATAACACCCAGCCCACGGGGAGATAAAACCTCCAAACCCAGGGGGGGGGGGGGAGGGGGGGGAGAATCTAACCAGGGCCCGCAACGTGGTAGGAAAGCACATTACCAATTACCACTCAGTTGAGCAGGCGGACATTCCTGTGATGACAGCACGCCAAACGCAGACTTTTGTATTGTGGACTTAACGGCAGCCTATGAACCGGACCACAACTGGCTAGTCTGGCTGCTGCTTGCCTCTGACAAATGGTGCGGTATGACACAGAATGTCGAAGGAGTCCATCAGTTATTCTCGGATGACAGGCACAGATGACAAAGTGTTACGATGTACTGGTGCACAGAACGGTGATCCTCCATAGTGGTGGTCAGACGTGACTGACAGAAAATTTGACGATGGTCATGCCTGTTCTTTCATACGCGAATGCCCTACAAATTTGGATTTTGCACGTTTCGACTAAGTGGCGAAATGTAAGCCCTCAATAAGCACCCTTTCAAACTCTGTCCGAAGCTGATATCGCTGTCTCGCATGAGCACACTGCATCTATGTGCCCTTTACTGAGATCACTCAGTATAAGAATCTGTTAACACCATTGTACAGGGTGATTCAGTTCCCCTACCTCAGAGTTTATGCAACACACAGCGCATTCAAACAGCACATGCATGACTCTCATATCCTCTCCCTCACTATGCTAGAAGAGAAATGAACAAGATCTTTTTCTAGGAAATTTAATGTAGTTAAATTTTGTACTGGGATACGTTTTCGATAGAGGCAGTAGCTTAAGAATTATTCGAGAAAAACGTACAAAAGTAACGTTCAGATATTTTTTTCTTGAATAACTAAAAAACTGCGGCCCCGAGCGAAAACGTATCCCAGTACAAAATTCAACTACATTAAATTTAACTACAATTTTTTCTGTAGGAGTAATAGTTTACACATAGCGAGCAAGAGAAATTAAAAATCTTACGCATGGTATTTGAAGGCATTGCGGGTTGCATAAAACCCAATGGTAGGGGCAACCGAATCACCCTTATAGCCTACCACACCTGGCAATAACACTAAACATGTACAACAGTAATGCACTCTTGTGCGTGTTATATCTGTCACAGACAATTGTAATTCTAATCATTGCCATCCGTGCCAACAGTGTATGCGTGTACAAAGTTTCATTGACATCTGACCACGTCTGCTGGCTGCTCCACCTTTTTTGTCAGGCAGTGTACTTATAAGACTGACACGGAATTCGCCTTGTCAATCATCAGGAGATGTGCTCATCACAGAAAATACTGGATACGGCAATTTCGATGCACCTAGCGGTTCGCTGATAAGTATCTGCTCATGCAAATCTATCACATGCATCGTCCGGAGTTCTTCACTGTGTCATTTGTTTTAGTAAGTGGGAGGAGAAGACATGTTTAGTAACCAGCTGAATGCGAAACAAAGCTGTGCTCATGTTAAAACAGCGCGTGTCCATTGGCGAGTGTTACACGAAACATAATCTGCGGAAAACTTGTGCAGAACTGATTCCACAAGCGTTTAAGACATGTGTTTTGGCGAAGTCTCCACTGAAGTCTGTAAGATAAAATGTAGTGATATTATTGCGCGAAACGGGTTCCGTTACGAATAAAAATCGTAATATCCAAAGTGATCGACATCAGGAAACATTGCGCGAGTGAAGGAAGGCTTGGGACAAAGCACCTGCATGCTTACTTAATTTGCTGTTGTCCATGAACTGAAGCGTCCAAACGAACTTTCAAGTAATAAACATAAAAATGATCCTTAGTAGACTGTAACGTGATTTTTATTTGGTCGTGCTATTAGCTAATTTCGACTACTTGTCATTTTCAAGCACCTGTAAAACCAACATGGAGAAGCACAGCACTGACTGCTTACATCGCATGTATAACTAACACTTTACACGCCTCACATTAAGATAAAACATTAAACTACACATTACAGCCTAGTGCGGACCATGTTTACATTTATTAAGCATTTGGAAGCTATGGATCGCCACAAATTCAAAATTTTAAGAACTTTCAAGCGTTGAGTACTGACGATGATACCTGAGTGAAATGGAATCAGCACTTTTGGATCTCAGTTTTTCATTTCTTCAGATGAATGCTGTTTCAGCTTGTCACCGTATGTGAACTCACAGAACATTTCTTACGTAAATAACATTTATTAAGTAAATAATCCGTGCCAGTATTCTGCAGGCATGCCTTATCAAACTGGTAGTTCGGTAATTATCACAATTGTCAGCTCTTGACTTCTTTTCTAATGAAATTATTACATTTTCCTTGTAGTCCCAGGGTACTTCGCCTGTGTCACATCTTTCACACCAGGCAGAATGGTTTTGCCGTGGCTGGCTCCACCAAAGCTTTGAATAATTTTGGTGCGTTGTCGTCTACTTCAGGATCTTTGTTTCCCATTGTGTATTTTAATGCTCTGTCTAATTCTTGTCGCAGTATTACATTTCTCACCTCCTCTTCATTCACTTCATCTCGCTTTTTGTAATACTGCCTTTATTTCACCTGTACAACTCTTCTCAGATCCCTTCCATCTTTTAACTTTCTCTTCTTTGGTTTGTACTGAGCCAATACCTGAGCTGTTGATAGCCATACAGTTTCTTATCTTTTCCGCAAAGTCTTTTTAATTTCCTGCTACATACACTCTAAGACAAAAGACAACGCATCACCAAGGAGTATTGGATTGGAACGGTTCAAATGGCTCTGAGCACCATGGGACTTAACTGCTGAGGTCATCAGTCCCCTAGAACTTAGAACTACTTAAACCTAACTAACCTAAGGACATCACACAGCCATGCCCGAGGCAGGATTCGAACCTGCGACCGTAGCGGTCGCGCGATTCCAGACTGTAGCGCCTAGAACCGCTCGGCCACTGCGGCCGGCCGATTGGAACGGAAATAAGTAGATGTGATATACATGTATAGACAAAGAAATGATTGAAATTTCAGAGAAACTGGATGGGTTGTTCAAAAGAAAGAGCTTCACAAATTGCGCAAATTGAGCAAGTCAATAATGCGTTGCTCTAGCTCTGGTCCTTGTGCAAGCATTTTTTCTGCTTGACTCTAATTAATAGAGATGTTAGATGTTCTGAGGGATATCGTGCCAAATTCTGCCCAACTGGTGCGTTAGATAGTCAAGATCCAGAGATGGTTGGAGGACACCGTCCATAATGCTCCAAACGTTCTCGATGAGGGAGTAACCCGACCCCATTTCTGACCAAAGTAGGGTTTGGCGAGCACGATGACAAGCAGCAGCAACGCCCATCCCGTGCAGGCGGGTATCATCTTGCTGAAATGTAAGCCTAGGATGGCTTGCCATGAAGGGCAACAAAACGAGGTGCAGAGTATCGTCGCCCCACCGCTGTGCAGTAAGGGTGCAGCGGATGACAACCAAAGAAATTCCAGCCCAGACCATCACACACGGTTGTCTGTTGTACGGCGGAAAACAGTCAGGCTGGTATTCACCAATGCCCAGGACGAGTCCAGGGATATCTTTGACCTGGAATCTCACTGACTGGAGTAGAAGTGTCTTCAGTTATGATTCCCTCTCCAAGTGAGGCCCGATGACTAGTGAAGAGGTGTCGAGAGACTTCCTGTGGCTGTGGGATGCAAACCTGCCAGTCGCTCGCCATACGGACCGACAACCAGGAACGATAGTGTGGGGTGCAATTTCTCTTCATAGCAGGAGACCTTTAGTTGTCATCTGCTGCACCCTTACAGCACAGAGGTATGTCGGCGATATTCTACATCCCGTTTTGTTGCCCTTCATGACAAGACATGACATATTGGGACTACTTTTTAGCAAGGTGATGCCAGCCCATACACGGCGAGTGTCCACTGCTTGTCTTCGAAAGTGTCACCTGTCAGAGTCGTATCTAGACGTATCAGCGGTCCCATATCACTTAACTGCAAGCACCCCACACAATTACAGAACCGCCACAATATTGAAGAGTTCTCCGCTGACATGCAGGGTCCATGGATTCATGAGGTTGTCTCCTCACCCATACACGTCCATCCACTCGATACAATTTGAAACGAGACTCGTCCGGGCAGGCAAGATGTTTCCAGTCATCGACAACCTAATGTCAGTTCAAAAATGGTTCAAATGGCTCTAAGCACTATGGGACTTAACATCTGAGGTCTAGACTTAGAACTACTTAAACCTAACTAACCTGAGGACATCATACACATCCATGTCCGAGGCAGGATTGAACCTACGACCGTAGCAGCAGCGCGGTTCCGGACTGAAGCGTCTAGAACCGCTCGGCCACAACAGCCGTCCCAATGTCAGTGTTGACGGGCCAGGCCAGGCGTAAAGCTTTGTGTCGTAAAGCCATCAATGGTACACGACTGGGCCTTCAGCTCCGAAAGCCCATACCGATGATATTTCGTTGAATGGTTCGCACGCTGACACTTGTTGATGGCCCAGGACTGAAATCTGCAGCAGTTTGCGGAAGGGTTGCACTTCTGTCAGTTTGAACGATTCTCTTCAGTCGCCGGTGGTCTCGTTCTTGTAGGATCTTCTTCCGGTCGCAGCGATGTGGGGGATTTGATGTTTTACCGGACTCCTGATACTCTCAATACACTCGTGAAATGACCGTAAAGGAAACTCCCCACTTCATTGCTACCTCGGACATGCTGTGTCACATCGCTCTTGCGCCGACTGTAACACCACGTTCAAACTCACTTAAATCTTGATAACCTGCCATTGTAGCGGCATAACCCATCTAAGAACTGCGCCAGGCGCTTCTTGTCTTTTGTAGGCATTGCCGACCGAAGTGCCGTATTCTGCCTGTTTACGTATATCTGTATTTGATACGCATGCCTATACCAATTTCTTTGGCGCTGCACTGTACATGGAGATGTAGACAGGGAATGTGCACCATGCATTCCTACGCAGTGAACAGCGAGAACATGTGAAAGTGGAGACTGTCCCTGCGAACACTTTTTACTTCCGCGCGGCATGCGGCTGAAGCGGATACTTGATTACTTCGCGAGGGTTGCGCACTGGATCCTGAGGGGGGAGTGGAGGGGGCAGGGGGACGTAGCTGGACGGTGGAGTGCTTTTGACTGCGGGCTCCGCTTTTAGCTGCTCGGCTGCCCAGCGCGGCAGTTTTTCAGTGTCGGTCACGCTTCGGACGGGCGGCAGTCGCGGCCACGTGGCACGGTGAATGGCGAGCGGAGGCCAGCGCGACGCGTTGGGCTGCGGCCAGAGCGGGCGGCTGCACGCGACGCCCACCGCACGCCGCCCACCGCCCATTCACGGGGGCGGCCCCGGCGGTGCCTCAGCCGGGCGCCGTATCTACAGTCTGCACATCAGCGCTTACGCCGTGAAAAGTCTCTTGATTCGCCATCACGGTATTTACACGTCACCACAAACGTCGGACGTAGCAGAGATTATAACTCAAACATCGTTAGGCAGCACATCACAAGCGTCAAATTGACACCGAGCGTAGTGGTACACTTACACGAATATGCAAATTACAATGGTCAAGCCGCTGTGGCCTAACAGAAGACGATGCTTTCGCGTTACGCGGCTGATCGTGACAATTTTTTGTCGAACATTGTCACAGGCGACTAAACATGGATCATTACTTCGAACCGGAAAAAAACTGCACTCCATGAAGGGGCGCCCCAAGTTTAAAGCAGCAGCCTTAGCTGGTAAAGTCATGGCGATTGTCTGCTGCGACACAGAGTGGGTCTGAACTCGGAAGTAACTTGTGCTGCCCCCAGGAGACACGAAAATAAAACGAACCTTTTCCCTCTCCGTGACCACTGAAGGCCTCACTCAAGTCTGCGCAGAAAACTTCATTGGAGTGTGCTTCCTCATCCATTCTATAGCCCGTATCTCGCACCCTCCGAATTGCATCCGTTTGGCCCAATGAAGGATGCACTCCGTGGGAAGCAATACGTGGATGACGGGTAGGATACTTATGCAGCAAGACGTTGGCTCTGACGTCTACCAGTAGAGTGGTACCACGCGGGCGTACAGGCCCTCCCACTAAGGTGGCGGAAGGCCGTCTCATTGAACGGAGATTATGTTGAAAAATATAGATTTGTAACCAGAAGAGCTGGAAATAATATGGTGTATTAGTATCCATTATAACATCAATCTCCTTTCAGAAATAAGTTGTGTTACTTACTAAACGCTCCTCGTACTTCCGTTGTATGTGACGTACCTTTGTATGTGAGACCTTATAATTGTAATTAACTAGTGCATAAGCAAGCAGAGGAGACAGCAGATAGGTGGAAAGAATACATTGAAAGCCTCTATGAGGGTGAAGATTTGTCTGATGTGATAGAAGAAGAAACAGGAGTCGATTTAGACGAGATAGGGGATCCAGTATTAGAATCGGAATTTAAAAGAGCTTTGGAGGACTTACAATCAATTAAGGCAGAAGGGATGGATAACATTCCATCAGAATTTCTAAAATCATTGGGGGAAGTGGCAACAAAACGACTATTCACGTTGGTGTGTAGAATATATGAGTCTGGCGATATACCATCTGACTTTCGGAAAAGCATCATCCACACAATTCCGAAGACGGCAAGAGCAGACAAGTGCGAGAATTATCGCACAATCAGCTTAACAGCTCATGCATCGAAGCTGCTTACAAGAATAATATACAGAAGAATGGAAAAGAAAATTGAGAATGCGCTAGGTGACAATCAGTTTGGCTTTAGGAAAAGTAAAGGGACGAGAGAGGCAATTCTAACGTTACGGCTAATAATGGAAGCTAGGCTAAAGAAAAATCAAGACAGTTTCATAGGATTTGTCGACCTGGAAAAAGCGTCCGACAATATAAAATGGTGCAAGCTGTTCGAGATTCTGAAAAAAGTAGGGGGTAAGCTATAGGGAGAGACGGGTCATATACAATATGTACAACAACCAAGAGGGAATAATAAGAGTGGACGATCAAGAACGAAGTGCTCATATTAAGAAGGGTGTAAGACAAGGCTGTAGCCTTTCGCCCCTACTCTTCAATCTGTACATCGAGGAAGCAATGATGGAAATAAAAGAAAGCCGGCCGAAGTGGCCGCGCGATTCTGTCGCTGCAGTCTGGAACCGCGAGACCGCTATGGTCGCAGGTTCGAATCCTGCCTCGGGCATGGATGTGTGTGATGTCCTTAGGTTAGTTAGGTTTAACTAGTTCTACGTTCTAGCGGACTAATGACCTCAGCAGTCGAGTCCCATAGTGCTCAGAGCCAGTTGCACCATTTTTTTGAAATAAAAGAAAGGTACAGGAGTGGAATTAAAATACAAGGTGAAAGGATATCAGTGATACGATTCGCTGATGACATTGCTATCCTGAGTGAAAGTGAAGAAGAATTAAATGATCTGCTGAACGGAATGAACAGTCTAATGAGTACACAGTATGGTTTGAGAGTAAATCGGAGAAAGACGAAGGTAATGAGAAGTAGTAGAAATGAGAACAGCGAGAAAGTTAACATCAGGATTGATGGTCACGAAGTCAATGAAGTTAAGGAATTCTGCTACCTAGGCATTAAAATAACCAATGACGGACGGAGCAAGGAGGACATCAAAAGCAGACTCGCTATGGCAAAAAAGGCATTGCTGGCCAAGAGAAGTCTACTAATATCAAATACCGGCCTTAATTTGAGGAAGAAATTTCTGAGGATGTACGTCTGGAGTACAGCATTGTATGGTATTGAAACATGGACTGTGGGAAAACCGGAACAGAAGAGAATCGAAGCATTTGCGATGTGGTGCTATAGACGAATGTTGAAAATTAGGTGGACTGATAAAGTAAGGAATGGGGAGGTTCTACGCAGAATCGGAGAGGAAAGGAATATGTGGAAAACACTGATAAGGAGAACGGACAGGATGATAGGACATCTGCTAAGACATAAGGGAATGATTTCCATGGTACTAGAGGGAGCTGTAGAGGGCAAAAACTGTAGAGGAAGACAGAGATTGGAATACGTCAAGCAAGTAATTGAGGACGTAGGTTGCAAGTGCTACTCTGAGATGAGGAAGTTAGCACAGGAAAGGAATTCGTGGCGGGCCGCGTCAAACCAGTCAGTAGACTGATGACAAAAAAAAAAAGCAAGAAACAACGACTTCCTTTGAATAAAATATTAACAAGTAATTTACGATGGTTTAGTAACGATGTAACATTTCCCCGCCTTTAGTGTTCTAGGATTAGACCGATAAGAACAGGTTTTCTGATGCGGAGTTAATGCACGTAGAGTACGAAGGGAAATCTGGGAAACGGTCACAAAGGAAATGTAGCTCGCGCCGGTGTGGTATTGAAGCCGCACGGCCTTCAAGTGGCCGTAGCTAAGGGCGAAATGGCTGTGCAGTGGTGTGCTCCAGGCAGTGCGGCAGCTCTTGTCTGTCTGCCGGTCATAATTGTTTGTTTCGTGAGACTGTTCTCTCAGTGCCTTTTTTTTCTGCAGTCTTTAGATTCTGTAACCGTCAAACATTAATAGTAAACAGTCAGATTTCTTATTTGAAAGTGTATGACCCTCTCTGAGTTTTAGAACCACCTTTATTCGATTTCAGACGTTGTTACCTTGACGGACCAATGGTTACACGGAACTGAGCCTGTCCAAACTCTTTCAGCTATGGAACTTTGGTAATAGACTGCAAATATGGCACAACCTATGTGCCCGATTTGATGTCAACAAGACTTCATATGATTCGATTAAAATTACTTGACGGTTAACACTTCACGCGTTGGAGCTGGTTTCCTCCAACCAGAGCGCTCAACATCACTCCAGAACCATTCGCCGTTACCAAACTGCCACAACAATTGGTTAGTTCAGTTCCAATTTCTTGTCCGGAATTCTTTCTTGATGGGTTTGGATCCCGAATCACAGATCTGGCACTTGTATTTCGTACCTCATCACACGTGTTAACACACACACACACACACACACACACACACACACACACAACGATGTTAATGAAACACACATTTCGTACACAACACTAACCAAAAAATACTGGATACTTCGGCACAAGACGCGATTCAAAGTCACACACACAGTTATCGTAATCACAGATATAGGCTTACAAAGATGAACTTCGCACGACATTGCGTGAAGCCGAATTTTTGAAGGCTGCAATTTATCGTTGCGATGCCACAGTCATAAACGTAACTGTTTAAAGAAGTGTTGTGGCTCAGCAAGACAAGAACACTCACATGGTTCGTGTATTGTTTTATAAACTACATCTTCAACGAGTGAGGAGAGTCTGTATATGACCTGAACCAACACTTGAAGAACGAAAGACAAGAAATTCTGAACAATAAATGGAAACGAGAAAACTTATTATGATTTATACATCTAAGTTAAATGTTCTATTTAAAGTCATTGCGAAAGTGTTGCCATACCTGTTGATGCATAAACTTACCCTATATTAAGAAAAGCGCAATGGTTAGCGTATAAACCTGCCGGGAAAAGTTTGCAGTAGTTCGTAGGTTCTAATCACGCCAAGTTTAGCGAATTTTATTTTATTTCTAAAACTAATGAAAAGAGTCTGGTTAGTACTTTTAGTCAATTAACAGATTTAAATGTAATTATTTAATTCTATTTCCATTATCGTATTGACTTAAGTTGCTCTTATTTTTCCTCACATCATTCCCTTTACGTTTAGAATTTGCGTATAGCGCAAATAATTTGGAACCAAGTGCCGACGAGGACTGCTCATCGGTTGGTAACGCTTCATCTCGTGTAGCCTAGTGTGAGGATACTTCCGGTAACCAACGATAGCGAGAAATTACAGTTTGCTTTTAGAGCTGAAACTTTACGTGGTATGTCTCGAGTTTGCTCGTAGAGTTTAGCTTTAATCGCGGTAAACTACGCAGTCGTCTTTTTAGTTCTGCTGCACACACGGCCGGGGTGGCCAAGCGGTTAAAGGCGCTACAGTCTGGAACCGCGCGACCGCTACGGTCGCAGGTTCGAATCCTGCCTCGGGCATGGATGTGTGTGATGTCCTTAGGTTAGTTAGGTTTAAGTAGTTCTAAGCTCTAGGGGACTGATGACCTTAGAAGTTAAGTCCCACAGTGCTCAGAGCTATTTGAACCATTGTTTTTGCTGCACACTGTTGTCCGCCATTTTCTCGGATATACTGCCCATCACGAGGTTGTGAATCTCTTAGGATGTGGGATGAAATTCAAATCTACAAAGCGCGTCGTCTGTCGCAGTTCAGTCATTGATCACTGAAAATCAGCTATCGACTGAGCATCTCGCATTTCCGACATACCTTGCGGCGGTCACTTCCAACATTGCACCGGGTGACACCTCAACAGCATTCCGCCGAGCGAGTGCATCACCTGCAACCGAGCGGTAGCCAACAGCCGATTTGGCAACGCTGTAGCGCCAGGTGACACACGTCAAATATGGATTAGTTTTAATTGGAGTATAGCAACAGAGAGGTCGAATTTTATTGCACTAAAATACATCATTTATAATTTTTTCAGTCGTTCGTCGGGTTTACTAATTCCTTATGTTTCACCACATGCTTTCAGTACTATTTATAAGGTAAGGTTACTAAAATGAGCAAATATATGGCATAGAAATGCTAGTGGATAACCTGCCTGGAAGCTTGAAATTCTGTTTTAAGAGCTGGAAGGCAAAACAAAATCCAAGCGGTTCTGATTGGTCATTCTAGGTTCGTTAACCTCAAATTTCTGGAATTCCCTGCATGTTTAGTAATCGATGGGGCAAATATAAATTTCTCACTCATCAAAGAGTCAAGGATCAATAGTAGATCAAAGCCTAATCTAAGCTGTTCACATAACTGAAGTGTGAAATAAGGCATCAGTGTCTGACCAGGACCTACAAAAACATTAAAAGCTCTTCCCTTTTGTACAATCTCTTGATTACAGCGATGCTATCCTGTAAGGTCTTCCTCAGGGAAGGTCATGGCGCTTGCAACTGGTGGTAATCGCCTGCCTCCGATATATCTGTAACGTTCTACTGTTTGATCTAGTATCAACATCTTGTGCGCAGGTATTTTGGCCAAATGCACGCATGTGCAGGGATTTCTGCACACTCTACTTCCTATATTTTCTTACCAGGTTATACAGTCCCTCATATGTCTTTAACGCTCTTGTCTGAACGACGCAGCAGAAACACAGAACATCCGAACACTTTTTTTTTTTTTACCCTCACCACTTAGTTACCTTCTCTAAACCCTTCCCATTAGCAGGAATCAAACTTTCAGATGATGTTTCTCATCGTTTTACTAACACTAAGGTTTCAAAAACCCAACTGATGACATAAACTACGAAATATCTTTAGTCTGCACTATTCTTTATTCCATTATTACTAGATACCCTTCTTTCCAATAAACCATCATGCATTCCCAAAACCCCTAGCTGAAGTATTCTATCTGAATTTCTCCCCATCAAAATTCACTGTGTTATAAAATCTCACTTCCGTTCACACATAACTACATTTGGTTCTGCTAGTATCACTAATTTTATTATTACTATATTGTTTATTATTATTATCATTAGCTGCATTGTATGACTACCACTCACTTTACGGCTATTTGTTTAAATCAGTACTGTTATTAACAATATCATAACATGCAGACATATGCTGTTTCAAATCACTTTTGATTGTATTACTACTACTATTTTTTTAGTAAGTCAAAACAAGGCTGCTGGAGAAGGCAACTTTTCACCTGAATGTTTTACAGCTTTGGGACACCCAGCCATGACAAAACTATTCCGTGTGATTTGGAAGATATGTGAGACATCCTCACACTTAAAGAAGAATCCACTAATTACAATTTCACAGAAAGCAGATACTGGCAGAGATAAATATTACCCAGGCATCAGTTTAATAACTCTTGGCTGCGAAATATCGATACTAATTATTTCAGAAAAACGGAAAAACCTCGGCGAAGATTTGGTTGGATTCGAGATAAATGTAGGACCGCGAGTGAAAAAACCGACCCTACAAAATATCTTAGAAGATAGGCTAAATAAGTGCAAAACCTATGTTTTATAACGTTTATAGATTTAGGGAAAGCTTTTGACAGTGCTGACTGGACAACTCTCATTGAAAGTGTGATGGTAGCATGGGTAAAATACAAGGATATAAATGTTATTTGTAATTTGTATAGAGACCAGATTGCAGACATAAAAGTCAAAGGGCAGGAAACGCAAGCTATAGTTGAGAAGGGAGTGAGAATGGGTTGCAGCGTATACCCAAAATTATGCAACCTTAACGATGAGCAAGTTCAGAAGGAAAACAAGTGATAGTATGGAAAAGAAACTACAATTCAGGACGAAGATACATCGAGGTTTGCCTATAATATTTTAATTCTGTCAAAAACGACGAAGGACTTGGAAGAGCAATGGAAGGAAAGGGACAGTCCTTTAGAAAGAAGTTAAAAGACAAACATCAACTAAATTAAAGCATGTGTAATGGAATGTAGACAAAGTAAATCAGTTGGTACTAATGCAATTACGTCAGAAAATCAGACAGTAAAGGCAGTAGGTGAGTTTTGCTATTTGGGCAGAAAAACAAGTAACGATGCCCGAAGTAGAGAGGATATAAAATGCGGACTGACAAAAGCAAGAAAGGCATTTCTGAAAGATGGAGAATTGTTAACATCGAATGCATATTTAGATGTTAGGGAGTTTTTTTCTGAACGTATTTGCCTGTAGTGTAGCTAAATGAATATTATAAAAATATTTTTGTTTTGACAAGAAATTTCAATGTATTAATAATTATTATACTATACACATTCATTAAGAAATGTTGATTCAAATTCAGAGATTTTCTAAAGAACTGTAAAAAGAGACTTATGTAAGAGAACTACATTGATTTTTTCTTCCTCTAACATTTTATTTCTGTTTCAACTTCCAAAATACAAAGAGATAATGCTACCGAAATTCCGTATTGTGTAATTTTATGAAACAACGATATTTTTACTTATAAAGATGGGTGTGTGCCAGTTATTCTCTTTTTGACATCATCAGACTGAATTTGTTTAATGAATTTGTCTGTTTCAAATAGATGAATGCGTAACAGTGCTCACATTATTTTAATGCAAAGCGGCAAATTGCTCATCGCGTCATGTCGTTTAAATACAGGGTGTTTATAAATGAATATCGGGGTTTTAACGCTTTATAATATTTATTGCATTAAACTTACAGTTATAAATGATATGTCAAATGAAAGAGCCACTCAAACAGTTGTTTTGCACCAGTGTGCATGCGCAGCGTGAATTGTTTCCGCCGCAGTCCGCTAGACAGCGGTAGTAGCGAAGATGGCGACTAGTGAATAGAAAGCGTTTTGCAGTTCGCAAAGATCGAATCTGTAGTTACTGTGCAACGTGCGTTCTGGTTGAAGTTCGGTTGTGATCCTCCAAGTAATAATAACATTCATAGATGGTATCATCAATTTGAAGATATCAGCTGCCTTTGTTAAGGAAGCAGCACAAGACGACCAAGAGCAAGTGAAGAGACTGTTGAGCGAGTGAGAGAGTCGTTCACTCGTAGCCCAAAGAAATAAGTCCAGAAGGCTAGTCGTGAATTACAAGTTCCCATGTCGATGAAAGTTTGGAAAGTTTTAAGAAAACGTGTATAACTATGTCCTTACCATTTACAGCTATTATAGGCTCTAAAGCTGGCAGACCATGGATTATGTGCCAACTTTGCAAACGAAATGTTGTTTCATGATGATGAAGATGTTCTGAATCATGTTGTCTTCAGTGATGAATCGACCTTTCACCTTAGAGGACATGTTAAAACTCATAATGTGCGCATCTGGGGCTCAAAACATCCTCACAAGATGGTACACATGCAAAGAGATTCCCCTAAAGTGACTATTTTTTGTGCTGTATCCCAGCAGAAAGTTTATGTGCCTTTCTGTTTTGGTGAACCTACTGTAACTGGCAATTCTTACCTTGATACACTAGTGCAATGGCTCTTTCCTCAGTTGGAAGAAGATGAGCCAGAGAACGTCATTTTCCAACAATATGGTGCGCCACCTCACTGGCATAGCGACTTACGTGATTGGTTGAACTTCACTGTACCCAAGTGCTGAATAAGCTGCAAGGGGCACAATGACAGGGCGTGCTTTGCATGGCCTCCACGTTCACCCGACCTAACGCCATGCGACTTTTTCCTTTGGGGCTTCATCAAGGATCGTGTGTACGTGCCGATAGCAGCAGACCTCCCTGAATTAAGATACCAGATTGAAGCAGCTGTTGCTAGAATCACTGAAGACACACTTATCAGTGTTTGGGAAAAACTCAGATATAGATTTGATGTGTGCTGTGTGACAAATGGTGCTCACATTGAACATTTATAAGGTTTTTGGTAAAACTGTTTGAGTTGCTCTTTCATTTGACATATCATTTATAACTGTGCGTTTAATGTAATAAATATTATAAAGTGATAAAACCCCAATAGTCATTTATAACCACCCTGTATTTTATTCTTCACAAGTCGACCTGCAGATTTGTTTTAATGTAGTCCGATTGAATATTCGTTACCATATTTTACGTGGAAATCACGACAGTATTTTACGACCGAGGAACCTTGAAAGAGTGATGATGCTCATTAACTACAAGGGGATGATACATCGTAAGAAACTGATGTTTTAGGGCTCTTCACCATCGCCTGTTAGGTTCTTCTGACGTATCAGGCCCTAGTGGTCACTGAGCATCATCATTGCAATGATGCGTGCTAAGCCGCTAACCACAATGCGTCATTGAATTCGTAACATGTCTTTCCAGAGGGAAACTCATGCACAGCATATTTTCTATTAAATTAACTATATCTGTCACTTAGACCTGCCAGTAAGGAAAGATATGGCACATAGCCTTGCACAGAAATGGAAGAACAGTTAAGGCAAGAAGAGAAAAGAATCTTTTGAAACGTGGTTGCTACAGGTGAATATACACTGAGGTGACGAAAGTCATGGGATAGTGATATGCACGTATACAGATGGCGGTAGTATCGCTTACACAGGGTATAAAAGGGCAGTGCACTAGCTGAGCTGTCATTGCACTCATTGTCAGATAGTTGGAGTGAAAACGTTTCTGACGTGATTATGTCGCACAACGGGAATTCTATAGGTTTTGAATCCGGAATCGTAGTTCGAGTTGGACGCATGTGAAATTCCATTTCGGAAAACCGTTAGGGAATTCAATATTTCCAGATCCACAGTGTCAAGCATGTGCCGAGAATACCAAATTTTAGGCAGTACCTCTCACCACTGACAACGCATTGGCCGACGGTTGTCACTTAACGACCGAAAGCAGCGGTGTTTGCTTAGAGTTGTCTGTGCTAACAGACAAGCAACACTGTGTGAAAGAACCGCAGAACTCAATGTGGGACGTACGACGAACGTATCCGTTAGGACAGAGCGGCGAAATTTGACGTTAATTGGCTAAGGCAGCAGACGACCGACGCGGGTGCATTTCCTAGCAGCACGATATCATGCACAGCGCCTCTTCTAGACTCGGACCATATCGGTTGGGCCCTAGGCCGACTGGAAAACTGTGGCCAGGTCAGATGAGCCTATAACACTACCGGCTACTATTAAAGTAGTAATACGCCGATAAGGCTATTCCGCTGAAATAATTTATTTTTTATTTTTGTGACCTTGATTGTGTTTAATGGATAGGAGTCGGGTCAAATCTGTTTCTCTAAAAATTTATGTAGAAAGAAAGCTGTAACAAGGTAAACTGGAATCGAACCAAGGTTCCATTAGTAATTAAGTAAGTTATAATTACGTAAAAAGAAACGTTGCCAACCTTATTAGGCAATGTTACAACCCAGTACTATCATGGTTCATAAAGAAAGTTAATTATGTGGGTTGACTTTACTTGAAATTAAACTTCGGTTTTGCTGAGAAGATACAAGACAGTTGTACTATTTAGTAAGTAACATACCACTGAATTGATTTTAAGCCGGCCGCTGGTGGCCGAGCGGTTTTGGCGCTACAGTCTGGAACCGCGCGACCGCTACGGTCGCAGGTTCGAATCCTGCCTCGGGCATGGATGTGTGTGTTGTCCTTAGGTTAGTTAGGTTTAAGTAGTTCTAAGTCTTAGGGGACTTATGACCTCAGCAGTTGAGTCCCATAGTGCTCAGAGCCATTTGAACCATTTTTTTGAATTGATTTTAACTACATAGGAGAAGTATTAATGTGTTTAGCCAACAACTGGCTCTCAATAAAACTTACTATCTGTACATTACCATAGGGATATAATGATAATTATAGGTAAATGAGTACTACTGGTGTAACATTACTGACACGAACAAGAAGGTCTTCCGTCAGTTTAATTACAGGAAATTACTACTACTGAAATATTTATAGGTAATTTTATCTTTTCTACAAATTATTATTTCCATTCACCACTCAGTTATTTAGCTCAAAGGGAGTATATGGCACATGAGTCTAGTATATTTGAACAATTGTAGCCAGTTGCTTATTCTTGCTTGCTGTTATTGTATCATAACAATTAAATTTGGCTCAACAGATAGTGCGGGGCCCCAGAAATTAATTTATCGATGGATTCAGATCGTGGCTGAACACCGTAGTCACAACATAATATGGGAAACAATGTTCTCTACATAACACATACCGAGCGAGGTGACGCAGTGGTTAGCACACTGGACTCGGATGCAGGAGGACGACAGTTCAATCCCGCGTCTGGCCATCCTGATTTAGGTTCTCCGTGATTTCCCCAAACCACTTCGGGCAAATGCCGGGATGGTTCCTTTGAAAGGGCACGACTGATTTCCTTGATTGTCCATTCATGGAAACTACACGGAATGCAAAACTTATGCTCATTAAATAATTATGTAGTTCACAGCTGCACAAAGTTTGTTGACTTTTGTTAAGGAAAGTAATTACTTTTCAGTTCAGTAACTTAGGATACTCGGATTTATCGTAGCACTTTGGATAGGAACCTACCTAGGTTCAAATGGCTCTGAGCACTATGGGACTTAACATCCGAGGACATAAGTACCCTAGACTTAGAACTACTTATACCTAACTAACCTAAGAACATTACACACATCCATGCCCAATGCAGGATTCGAACCTGGGACCGTAGCAGTCGCGCGTTTCCGGACTGAAGCGCCTAGAACCGTGCGGCCACAGCGGCCGACTCCTACCTAGGTAAACGACTAAGGGTAAATTACGGTGGCTCAACACAAGGTTAACAGAACACGAAATTATTATTGAAAAGGAAAGCACATAACTCGTCCATGCAGTTATACAGTGCTCAACTGATAACTGAGATGAAGGGGATGGCAGCGTCGATTCCCTGTGCTATTCAAACATGACGGAAAAAGTATTCATGGCTGTTCCTGTGCAAAAAGCTCTGAGAATTCTCTTCTTAGCCTCGAATTTTCGTAGTAGAGAGCTAACCAGAGTATTTCATGGATACTAAGCCACCTTACGAGGGGCGTTTGAAAACTGCGTGCAAAAATAAAAACTGCTGACGTGTTTGGGGTAAACCTTTTTTATTTTTCGACACAGTCTCCTTTTATACTTATACACTTCATCCAATGCTGCTCTAAGTTGTTGATCCCTCCCGAATAATAGGAAATGTCGAAGTCTGCAAAATAACTATCAGTTGCTGCAATCACCTCCTCGTTTGAAAAAAATCTTTGTCCCGCCAGCCGAAGTTCGAACTTCCCGGCATCACTTGTGCCCATATGGCCACTCCGAAAATTCTGAAATCACCTATAAACTGTTCTCATCCAAGGAGCAGAGTCACCGTAATGTTTATCAAGCTTAGCTTTAGCCTTCTGAGGCGTTTTGTCTTTCATAAAGTAATGTTTAATCACCACACGAAATTCTTTTTTCGTCCATTGTTTGACAATCACTCAACTTCCTTGATTCACACGAATTTTTTCAAAGAAAATTCCGCACTGGCTGTGTGAATTTTATTAAATCTGGGACCGGTTTCGCACCACTTATCGGTGCATCCTCAGGCAATATACGATATTTGTAACATAGTAAGGTTGAACATTGCCCTGTAGCCACTCCCCACCATTCACGTCCAATATACCGTCATCTGGTGAAAACGGTAGTTAAAATTTAAAAATATTTTTTAAAAAATTTTTAAATGATGGGAGCGGCAATGACCGTGTAAGATGAGAGGAGCCGCGCGGCAGGGGGCATGGCTTGACTGACTGACTTTCTTAAAAAAGATTTTTAAATTTTAACTACCGCTTTCACAAGATGACGGTATATTGGACGTGAATGGTAGGCAGTGGCTACGGGGCAATGTTCAATCTTACTATGTTATAAATAGCGTATACTGCCTGAGGATGCACCGATAAGTTGTTCCAAACCGGTCGCAGATTTAATAAAAATCAGGTTGCCCTCCATGGGGTGGGTGCACGCAACGACTATGGTTATATTGGATTAGATAGACATTCGGAAAAGCATCATCCACACAATTCCGAAGACGGCAAGAGCTGACAAGTGCGAGAATTATCGCACAATCAGCTTAACAGCTCATGCATCGAAGCTGCTTACAAGAATAATATACAGAAGAATGGAAAAGAAAATTGAGAATGCGCTAGGTGACGATCAGTTTGGCTTTAGGAAAAGTAAAGGGACGAGAAAGGCAATTCTAACGTTGCGGCTAACAATGGAAGCAAGGCTAAAGAAAAATCAAGACACTTTCATAGGATTTGTCGACCTGGAAAAAGCGTTTGACAATATAAAATTGTGCAAGCTGTTCGAGATTCTGAGAAAAGTAGGGGTAAGCTATAGGCAGAGACGGTCATATACAATATGTGCAACAACCAAGAGGGAATAATAAGAGTGGACGATCAAGAACGAAGTGCTCGTATTAAGAAGTGTGTAAGACAAGGCTGTAGCCTGTCGCCCCTACTCTTCAATCTGTACATCGAGGAAGCAATGATGGAAATAAAAGAAAGGTTCAGGAGTGGAATTAAAATACAAGGTGAAAGGATATCAATGATACGATTCACTGATGACATTGCTATCCTGAGTGAAAGTGAAGAAGAATTAAATGATCTGCTGAACGGAATGAATGAACAGTCTAATGAGTACACAG
Organism: Schistocerca serialis cubense; assembly: GCF_023864345.2. Taxonomy (NCBI): domain Eukaryota; kingdom Metazoa; phylum Arthropoda; class Insecta; order Orthoptera; family Acrididae; genus Schistocerca; species Schistocerca serialis. Next base: position 730,513,197 of record NC_064641.1, read on the forward strand.
TCTGGTTCGAGAGTAAATCTGAGAAAGACGAAGGTAATGAGAAGTAGTAGAAATGAGAACAGCGAGAAACTTAACATCAGGATTGATGGTCACGAAGTCAGTGAAGTTAAGGAATTCTGCTACCTAGGCAGTAAAATAACCAATGACGGACGGAGCAAGGAGGACATCAAAAGCAGACTCGCTATGGCAAAAAAGGCATTTCTGGCCAAGAGAAGTCTACTAATATCAAATACCGGCCTTAATTTGAGGAAGAAATTTCTGAGGATGTACGTCTGGAGTACAGCATTGTATGGTAGTGAAACATGGACTGTGGGAAAACCGGAACATGAGAGAATCGAAGCATTTGAGATGTGGTGCTATAGACGAATGTTGAAAATTAGGTGGACTGATAAGGTAAGGAATGAGGAGGTTCTACGCAGAATCGGAGAGGAAAGGAATATGTGGAAAACACTGATAAGGAGAAGGGACAGGATGGTAGGTCATCTGCTAAGACGTGAGGGAATGACTTCCATGGTACTAGAGGGAGCTGTAGAGGGCAAAAACTGTAGAGATGAAGAGGTTAGCACAGGAAAGAAATTCGTGGCGGGCAGCATCAAACCAGTCAGTAGACTGATGACCAGAAAAAAAAGTCGCAGCAATCAGTCGTAGAATTAAGTTGCTTTAATATGAGATTTATAGTCACAACGCAGATCAGATTTCGACCTGTGTCAGGTCATTATCAATGCAGTGCGGAATTGTAGCAGTTGTTCGTGCTCAAGTGAAAGCTTACACAGTTCAACCATTTAATAAAAATCATTCAAAAATCATTCATACAGCCAGTGCGGAATTTTCTTTGAAAAAATGTCGAAGTTTGGCTGTGGTTGCCCGCACTACAAAACAACATTCACACGAATACTAAAAACAAAGAAATAGACCAATACGGCTGAAACTTGGTGTGCGTTCTTTCCAAAGATGCTACTAACTAAACATGACCTCGATACGCGCCGGTGGTGCCATCTCACAGACTTTTCAACCCCCCCCCCCCCCCCCTCCCTCGTACTTCCTCATCCGATGCTATATTATATTATAGCAATTCTCCTCGTCTCCTTCGGTTCACAAGATGCACTCCCACTGCCTGTTAGCCACCGACTGAGTCACGCCTCACAGGAGTCTAGCATTTCGACCGCCAGATCCACTACGGAGGGACTTCCGTCCAATAAAACAAACCTACTTTCCCTATGCATGAACCAGTAAAATATAACATTTTCATTCTTTTCCAACACATTAAGTTTGACATTACATCTATAAACTAATTTCAATAATGTAAATTACCATAAATAATTATAAAACATTTACATGGATGTTAAATCAAAGAGCGTAGTTATGGCGACATCACATTAAGTAAAAACAAAGAAGTTAGATAAGATCATTATAGGTAATATGGATAGTAGCTTTACAAGTCCCAGTTGTTAAGAGCTTAAGGGAGAATTCGAGTTTGGCATAGACCCACCGAAGCCGTGGACCCAAATTGTCATAAATGCACTGCGCAAGCTGATGGTGGCTCCACAGTGGTGTGGGCTGTGTTTACATGGACTGAACTGAGTTCTCTGGATATTCGGCTATTTGGAGACAATTTTCAGCCATTCATGGACGTTATGTTCCACGAAACGATGGTATTTTTAAGTGGACCACAATTGTTCACGATTGGCTTGATGAACATTCTGGGCAACTGGAGCGACAGACTTGAATCCCATCGAACATTTACGGGACATAATCGTGTGTTCAGTTCGAGCACAAAATCCTGCTTCGGCAACAATGCACAATTATGGACGGCTACAGAGGCAGAATGGCTCAAAGTTCCTGCTGGGGTTTACAACGAGTTGTTGAGTCGGTATCGCGTCGATATAATTTGCTCAGCTAAATAAATAACAAAATAATGTTAACAAGCCAATGAGCTAGAGAGGGGAGATAATACAGTACTGGCCATTACAATTGCTACACCAAGAAGAAGTGCAGATGATAAACGGGTACTCAGTGGACAAATATATTATACTAGAATTGACACGTGATTACATTTTCACGCAATTTGGGTGCATAGATCGAGAAATCAGTACCCAGAACAATCACGTCTGGCCGTAATATCGGCCTTCATACTCCTGGGCATTGAGTCAAACAGAGCTTGGATGGCGTGTACAGGTACAGTTGCCCTTGCAGCTTCAACACGATACCACAGTTCATCAAGAGTAGTGACTGGCTCATTGTGACGAGCCAGTTGCTCGGCCACCATTGACCAGACGCTTTTATTTCGTGAGGGATCTGGAGAATGTGCTGGCCAGGGTAACAGTCGAACATTTTCTGTGTCCAGGAAGTCCCGTACAGGACCTACAACATGCGGTCGTGCATTATCCTGCTGAAATGTAAGGTTTCGCAGGGATTGAATGAAGGGTAGAGCCACTGGTCATAACACATCTGAAATGTAGCGTCCACTGTTCAAAGTGCCGTCAGTGCGAACAAGAGGTGACCGAGACGTGTAACCAATGGCACCCCATACCATCACGCCGGGTGATACGCCAGTATGTCGATGATGAATACATGCTTCCAATGTGTGTTCACCGCGATGTCGCAAAAAACGGATGCGACCATCAGGTTGCTGTGAACAGAATCTGGATTCGTGCACCCAGGTTCGTCGTTGAGTACACAATCGCAGGCGCTCCTGTCTGTAATGCAGCGTCAAGGGTAACCGCAGCCATGGTCTACGACTGATAGCCCATGCTGCTGCAAACGTCGTCGAACTGTTCCTGCAGATGGTTGTTGTCTTGTAAACGTCCTCATCTGTTAACTCAGGGATCGAGACGTGGTTGCACGATCCGTTATAGCCATGCGGATAAGATTTCTGTCATCTCGACTGCTAGTGATATAAGGCCATTGGGATCCAGCACGGCGTTCCGTACTACCCTCCTGAACCCACCGATTCCATATTCTGCTAACAGGCATTGGGTCTCGATCAACGCGAGCAGCAGTGTCGCGATACGATAAACCGCAATCGCGATGGGCTGCAATCCGACCTGTATCAAAGTCGGAAACGTGATGGTACGCATTTCTCCTCCTTACATGGGGCATCACAACAACGTTTCACCAGGCAACGCCGGTCAACTGCTGGTTGTGTATGAGAAATTGGTTGGAAACTTTCCTCATGTCAGCATGTTGTAGGTGTCGCCACCGACGCCAGCCTTGTGTGAATGCTCTGAAAAGCTAATCATTTGCATATCACAGCATCTTCTTCCTGTCGGTTAAATTTCGCATCTGCAGCACGTCATCTTCGTGGTGTAGTAATTTTAATGCCCAGCAGTGTAAAAATAAATCACAGACGAGACTTTTATGCTAATGAGGCTCGCTCGACTGATTTGATTTTCTCGTCACAGCACACAGAGGTCAAAAATTGAGAAATGGTGCAGCCTAGTTACACAGAGGAAATGGAAAGTTGGTGTCAAGCCTTTTACCTGCAATGCTATACTACAGATGTAGAAACTGGACTTGTGCAATACACTTTCTGAATGTAAGCGTCTTTCAGAGGGAGCTTGGTTTGCTGAAGAAACGGCAGCGCAACGCTGTCGACCAAGCGGACCGTTCAGTTTTAATGACTGCGTCCCCGTGTGCCGAGGTCCACAGCAAACCTGGGATCGACCCGCTCATTATGGAGAATGGCGCTTGCCGCTGCGAGACGCACCACCGTTTGGTCCTCGGTGGTAGGAGCCGGCTTTCTGTGGCAGACGGCGCCTGCCGCGTGGACGGAGGACTCGCTTTGCGGTCTGGTCTGGTCTGATCTGTTGGTGGTCACCGCCGCCGGTATCGAGCGGCGGGCGTTAGTATTCAGACCGCGGCACGCCTGAATGACGGAGCGGCCAGCGACATGCAAATGAACAACCGCCCGGTGCAGCGAACCCACCGCGCAACATACTGGTTCTGCACTTTCCTAAAAGTAGTGTGCTGCTCCGGGCGTACCTTTACTCGCCGATTACGTAAAAGTGGCGCGTGAAGGCGGAGGGGAATGATTCAGTCAAAACAGGTAGGCACCAGAATGTGAAGCGAATTAGAATCTTGAGCCGTGACCCCAACATGAGAGCTAAGTACTTCTAATGCAAAAGTTCATTCGTGTCCTCTTGCTAGTTCGTGTTGTACTGTATATCCTGCCGGACAAAATTTGAGGCACCCACGACGGGAGGAGGAAACTACACTACTGGACATTAAAATTGCTACACCAAGAAGAAATGCAGATGATAAACGGGTATTAAAAAGGTTCAAATGGCTCTGAGCACTATGGGACTTAACTTCTGAGGTCATCAGTCCCCTAGAACTTAGAACTACTTAAACCTAAGTAACCTAAGGACATCACACACATCCATTCCCGATGCAGGGTTCGAACCTGCGACATTAGCGGTCGCCCGGTTCCAGACTGTAGCGCCTGGAACCGCTCGGCCACTCCGGCCGGCAAACGGGTATTCATTGGACAAATATATTATACTAGAATTGATATATGATTACATTTTCACGCAATTTGGGTGCATAGATCCTGAGAAATCAGTACCCAGAACAACCACCTCTGGCCGTAATAACAGCCTTGATACGCCTGGTCATTGAGTCAAACACAGCATGGATGGCTGCCCATGCAGCTTCAACACGATACCACAGTTCATCAAGAGTAGTGACTGGCGTTTTGTGACGAGCCAGTTGCTCGGCCACCATTGACCAGTCGTTTTCAGTTGGTGAGAGATGTGGAGAATGTACTGGCGAGGGCAGCAGTCGAACATTTTCTGTATCCAGAAAGGCCCGCACAGGACCTGCAACATGCGGTCGTGCACAATCCTGCTGAAATGTAAGGTTTCGCAGGGATCGAATGAAGGGTAGAGCCGCGGGTCGTAGCACATCTGAAATGTAACATCCACTGTTCAAAGTGCCCTCAATGTGAACAATGGCACCCCATACCATCACGTGTAACCAATGGCACCCTATACCATCACGCCGGGTGATACGCTAGTATGGCGATGACGAATACACGCTTCCAATGTGCGTTCACCGCGATGTCGACAAACACGGGCGACCATCATGATGCTGTAAACAGAACCTGGATTCATCCCAGAAAATGACGTTTTGCCATTCGTGCACCCAGGTTCGTCGTTGAGTACACCATCGCAGGTGCTCCTGTCTGTGAACCACCGTCAAGGGTAACCGCAGCCATGGTCTCCAAGTTAATAGTCCATACTGCTCCAAACGTCGTCGAACTGTTCGTGCAGGTGGTTGTTGTCTTACAAAAGTCCCCATCTGTTGACTCAGAGATCGAGACGTGGCTGCACGATCTGTTACAGCCATGCGGATAAGATGCCTGTCATCTCCAGTGCTAGTGATACGAGGGCGTCGGGATCCAGCACCGCGTTCCGTATTACCCTCCTGAACCCACCGATTCCATATTCTGCTAACAGTCATTGGATCTCGACCGACGCGAGCAGCAATGTTGCGATACGATAAACCGCAATCGCGATAGGTTACAATTCGACCTTTATCGAAGTCGGAAACGTGATGGTACGCATTTCTTCGCCTTACACGAGACATCACAACAACGTTCCACCAGGCAACGCCGGTCAACTGCTGTTTGTGTCTGAGAAATCGGTTGGAAACTTTCCTCATGTCAGCACGTTGTAGGTGTCGCCACCGGCGCCAACCTTACGTAAATGCTCTGAAAAGCTGCTCATTTGCATATCACAGCATCGTCGTCCTGTCGGTTAAATTTCGCGTCTGTAGCGCGTCATCTTTGTGGTGTAGCAATTTTAATGGCCAGTAGTGTAAATGAAACTCGACAGGTCGAAAGGGTAGTGATATTATTTCATTGATTAAAAAGTCGAGTCGAATTTACAAAGAATGTGGCTGTGTGTGTTTACTGATATGACCCATCAGCATGAACCCTTCATGGACGGAGCAAGGACATAAGAAGCAGACGAACACTGGCAAAAGGGGACTTTCGACCCCAGAGAAGTCTACTACCATCATCCATAGTCCCTAATTTGAGGTAAAAATGTCTGACAATGTATTATTTTTCTTAACATACAACTCAAGTTTCACCAACTGTGACATGGTCGCGTATACAAACAGTGATGCAAAAATGTCAAATGTTTTTTAATCCAGTCTTTGATCACAATATGAATTCTTTAAACGATGCCCGGTTTCAGTCAGTAATGACCATCCTCAGATATTTTTTACACCATGTCCTAAAGTGATACGGGCAGTTGCAATTATGACAGTGTGGACGATGCGGCCTATTCTACACCTTATTTTAGATCTATATGACGATGCTATGCTGATTAAATTTATATGTTTTGACGATGCTATTATAGGCTTATCACTTTAGGACATGGTGTAAAAAAGATCTGAGGATGGTCATTACGAACTGAAACCGGTCATCGTCTAAAGAATTGATATTGTGATCAAAGACCACAGGGCCATAGACACGGGATTTCAGGTAGATGCCTTGTTTCTTGACTTCCGCAAGGCGTTCGATACAGTTCTCCACAGTCGTTTAATGAACAAAGTAAGAGCATATGGACTATTCGACCAACTGTGTGATTGGATTGAAGAGTTCCTAGATAACAGAACGCAGCATGTCATTCTCAATGGAGAGAAGTCTTCCGAAGTAAGAGTGATTTCAGATGTGCCGCAGGGGAGTGTCATAGGACCGTTCCTATTCACAATATACATGTGACCTTTTGGATAACATCGAAAGTTCACTGAGGCTTTTTGCGGACGATGCTGTGGTATATCGGGAGGTTGTAACAATGGAAAATTGTACTGAGATGCAGGAGAATCTCCAGCGAATTGACGCATGTTGCAGGGAATAGCAATTGAATCTCAACGTAGACAAGTGTAATGTGCTGCGAATACATAGAAAGAAAGATCCCTTATCATTTAGCTACCATATACCAGGTTAGCAACTGGAAGCAGTTAATTCCATAAATTATCTGGGAGTAGGCATTAGGAGTGATTTAAAATGGAATGATCATATAAAGTTGATCATCGGTAAAGCAATTGCCAGACTGAGATTCATTGGAAGAATCCTAAGGAAATGCAATCCGAAAACAAAGGAAGTAGGTTATAGTACACTTGATCGCCCACTGCTTGAATACTGCTCAGCAGTGTGGGACCCGTACCAGATAGGGTTAATAGAAGAGATAGAGAGGCGCGCTTCGTTACAGAATCATTTAGTAATCGCGAAAGCGTTACGGAGATGACAGATAAACTCCAGTGGAAGACTGCAGGAGAGACGCTCAGTAGCTCGGTACGGGCTTTTGTTGAAGTTTTGAGAACATACCTCCACCGAGGAGTCAAGCAGTATATTGCTCCCTCGTACGTATATCTCGCGACGAGAGCATGAGGATAAAATCAGAGAGATTAGAGCCCACACAGAGGCATACCGACAATCCTTCTTTCCACGAACAGTACGAGACTGGAATAGAAGGGAGAGCCGATAGTGGTACTCAAGCTACCCTCCGCCACACACCGTCAGGTGGCTTGCGGGGTATGGATGTAGATGTGGATGCAGAAAGACTGGAATAAATAACATTATACAACTAAAGCACCCAAGAAACTGGTATAGCCATGCGTATTCAAATACAGAGATATGTAAACATGCAGAATACTGGGGTCGGCAACGCCCATATAAGACAACAAGTGTATGGCGCAGTTGTTATATCAGTTACCACTGCTGCAAATGCAGATTATCAACATTTAAGTGAGTTTGAACGTGGTGCTATAGTCGGGTCACGAGCGGTGGGACACAGCATCTCCGAGGTAGCGATGAAGTTGGAACTTTCCCGTACGCCGATTTCACGAGTGTATCGTGAATATCAGGAACCCGGTAAAATATCAAATCTGACATCGCTGAAGCCAGAGAAAGATCCTACAAGAACGGAGCCAACGACGACTGAAGAGAATCGTTCAGCGGGACGGAAGTGCAACCCTTCCCCAAACTGCTGCAGATTTCAACGCCAGGCCAGCAACAAGTGTCAGCGTGTGAACCATACAACGAAACGTCATCGATATGGGCTTTCGGAGCCGAAGGCCCACTCGTGTACTCTTGATAATTGTACGACACGAAGTTTTACGCCTCGCCTGGGCCTGTCAACACCGACATTGGACTGTTGAAGACTGCAAACATGTCACTTGGTCGGACAATTCCAGTTTCAAATTGCATCGATCGGATAGACGTGTATGGATGGATATGGAGACAACCTCATGAATCAATGGACACTGCCTGTCAGCACGGGACTGTTCAAGCTGGTGGAGGCTCTGTAATGGTGTGAGGCGTGCACAGCTGGAGTGATACACTACGTGACCTAAAGTCTCCGGACAACCCCAAAAACATATGTTTCTTTTATTAGGTGCATTGTGCTGCCACCTCCAAGTACTCGATATCAGCGACCTCAGTAGTCATTAGACGTCGTGAGAGAGCAGAATGGGACACTCCGCCGAACTCACGGACTTCGAACGTGGTCAGGTGACTGGGTGTCACTTGTGTTATACAGTCTGTACGAGAGATTTTCACACTTCTAAACATCCCTAGGTCCACTGTTTCTGATGTGATAGTGAAGTGGAAACTTGAAGGGACACGTACAGCACAAAAGGTTACAGGCTGACCCCGTGTGTTGAATGACAGGGACAGCCGACAGTTGAAGAAGGTCGTAATGTGTAGTAGGCAGACATCTATCCAGTCCATCACACAGGAATACCTAATTGCATCGGGATTCACTGCAAGTACTATGACAGTTAGGCGGGATGTGAGAGAACTTGGATTTCATGGTCGAGCGGCTGCTCATAAGCCACATACGATCACGCCGGCAAATGCCAAACGACGCGTCGCTTGATGCAACGAGCGTAAACATTGGACCATTGAACTGTGGAGAAACGTTGTGTGGAGTGACGAACCACGGTACACAATATGGCGATCCGATGGCAGGGTGTGGGTGTGGCGAATCCTAGGTGAACGTCATCTGCAAGTATGTGTAGTGCTAATACAAAAAATCGGAGGCGGTCGTGTTATAGTGTGGGAGTGTTTTTCATGGAGGGGGCTTGCACCGCTTGTTTTTTTGCGTGGCTCTATCACAGCAGAGGCCTACATTGAGGTTTTAAGCACCTTTTTACTTGCCACTGAGGAAGAGCAATTCGGGGATGGCGACTGCATCTTTCAACAGGATGGAGCTCTTGTTCATAATGCACGGCCTGTGGCGGAGTGGTTACACGACAATAACATCCCTGTAATGGACTGGCCTCCACAGATTGCTGACCTGAATCCTGTAGAACACCTTTGGGTTGCTTTGGAACGCCGACTTCGTGCCAGGTCTCACCGACCAACATCGATATCTGCCCTCAGTGCCATTGCCGAAGAAACCTTCCAGCACCTGACTGAACGTATGCCTGCGAGAGTGGAAGCTGTCATCAGGGCTAAGGGTGGGCCAACACCATTTGAATTCCATCATTAGCGATGAAGGGCGTCACGAACTTTCAGCCAGGCGTCATGATACCTTTAATCACCTCTGATACGTCTAGATACGAGTCCGACAGGCGACACGTATACAAGCGTCACAGCAGAGGGGTCGAAACGTCAATTATTTTAGAAGGAAATATGACGCGCCCCAACAAACCAGATGATTTTAACTTTAATGAAAAAAGTTGCTGCCAGATGGGTTCCGCACGATATGACTGAAGAGCAGAAAGCAGATCGAAAAATGAAACCTTCCCTTAGAAATTTTTTATAAGCGACAGTGCTGGAGAACCTCTACGTAATTTGATTTTCAAACAGCTGAGCAAAACTGAACCTCCTCAGTTATTTCTCTCTTTATTTATTCTGATCATCACTAAACTGACACACAATATTTTTTTAGCACAACGCAATCTGACTTTCAATAATACCTTCGAAAGGACGGCCCTGACTAACAATAACCTATACCTTTCATGAATCACTTACCTCACAAAAATCTTTGTTACTCAAACTACTGCAAAACAGCGTGCGCCAATACTGCCAGCTGAGTAAAAGATTCTAACTTCTGAAGGCACTAACTACTGATAGGCATACTTAGCAAATGAAAGATTTTGATAGAGAACAAACAATGTATTTATATATATATAATCAGTTCATGACATCCAGTCTTACAAATTTCGTTTTTCTGACGGACACACGTCCAGATCGTCCGCTCTCAAACCTCTCCCATCTCTCTCCCCACATCCACCACTGCTGGTGGCTCACTTCCAACTGCGCAACGCTACGCGCTGTTCTCGTCCAACTGCCCAACACTACAATAGCAAACATTCCAACAATGCAAACCAGCCACAGACTGCACACAGCATAGTCAGTGATTTTCATACAGAGCACTACGTGGCGCTACCAACATAAAAACCAAAACAGCCTGCTTACAAAAAGAGCCGCAGAATAATTGCTTCAATGTAATCGAACAGAAGGAGAACAGTTCCCGAAAAGGAATGTTGTGTTTGATGAAACCTGGATGCAAGACTTTGAGCCAGAACCGAAGTCTCAGTCGTCATATGGAAAAATTCCGACTCTCTACTTTCGCAAAAATCCGCTGCCAACAATCAAAGGTGAAACTGACGATGATAATTGCGTGTGGCATAAATGGAGTGATAGGTACAAATAGACCGCACCAGGAGACGTCTGTAACAGGCGCGTAATACTAGCTGTTTCTGCAAAATGTTGCAGCTGGTGTATTCATTTTGCAAGGTAATGTATGAGCACATATTGCCCTACCAATGAGAGAAACGTGCGACAAATATGGATGGGAAATACTTCCTCACCCATCATGGTGATCTAATAGGAATCCACCAGCCTCTGATTTGTTTTCCAAATTGAAAACTTCGTGGAAAACATTTTGATTCAAATGACGAAGCTTCTAGTGAACTGACGGAGTAATCAGACGGCTCAACAATGAAGGTGCCGTATCTGTAACACAAAAGTTTTCAAAATGTTGTGAAGCTGACATAAGCAAGAATGGAGGTTATATTGAAGTCCTGTAAAAGAATTTCGTGAAATAAATTATTTTCTTCAATTTTGTCTCAAAGTGTACAGAACTTTTGAAATTAACCTTGTAGATTAAATTCTGACAGCTTTGTCTTCAATGTCAGATGAAATCGTCACATGTCTTTTTTGTCTGCAGAGAAACGTTAAAGTACCAACACAGTCTAATATACACACTCGCGACACTCACTACTGTGAAAGTTGTTAGCATTTGACAGTTCAAGTGACACTAGCGCCCCTAGCGGCCAGAAAGCTCGCCTTCCTCTGACGGCAGATGCGACGTGAAAATAATGTTTGTTTTTAATTCGTTTTGTATGTAATTTACAAAATAGTTAGTATATTTTTGCGTCACAAGTGTTAGGAGAACAGTGAGAGACATAAATGATCGTGAAATATAAGTAAACAGAACACGAACTATTGAATGAAGTGACATAAGCTGCAACGTATTCTTGAAGAAATAATGAAGAAGTAACACACAATCGCACTTACTCCACTGAAAGTAAGAGAATACACACTGTATATCCTACATATGAAGTATATAGATGCTCTTCCTTGTGTAAAAATGAAGTGACACATCAATTTTCATTACGTTCTGCTTCGCAGGAAGCCTGCTTCCAAAAATACAGTTTCCGTCTTATTCTTTGTGGTATCAGGTTATCTCAATAAAAAACATGAATGTTTTAAAACTTTATTACCTCCCATTGATACATTTAACGAAAATAAAATTAAATGAATGAGTCAGTCCTAACAGTTTAGCAACCCAAATGAGCCAGCTTCATCACTTTCTTATTTCTTCTCTTGCTCCTACAGACTTAGTCTTGATTCCTGAATTTAATAACGTAAAAGAGCCTGACTTGCACAAACAGTCTTATTAACAGCAGCTTGGTTTCAGCACAGCACCCAGGTGGAAAATTGTCCATCAACACGTTCACAAAGAAAGCACCACAATTACTTATGTGAGCATATTCATCAAAAGTAGAAGTTATCTTAGTCTCACAATGAGTTAAAAATTCTTTGACATCTTCTGTAAAAGTAAATAGGCTTGTAAAGTTGCCTTCATAACTTTTAAAAGGCAATAAACTTTATCATTTGCATTTAAGTCTTAGCTGCCATCTACAAGTACTGTCCTACATTTATAACAGGCATGAATTGTAATCAGATTCTTTAATACATCACCAAACACGTATCTCATGGTGTTTGCCCCTCCTAGATCTGTTTGAACTTCCACATTTGGTAGTCTGAAGTCTCACTGATGTCCAACAGTGGTGAAACAAGTAATTTGGGCGCTGCTTTGATGTCCACTATTGTCTGACGCCAGTTGATCCCCTCACAATTGGAGGTGTTCATTACTTTGCTTAAAGCACAATTATTGAATGCAGCACAAAACTGTCGTGTTGATGGTTTGCTACAAAAACCACCTTCATGCCTTATCACTGAGAAAACGTTTTCCAGTGGATATTGATTAATTTTCTGTGTTAATAAATATAACTTGGTTCTATCCAAAACATCAACAACAAACATGTTCAAAGCGCTTATGCTACCCAGAAGTCTTAACACACCTAATCCTAGATGAAAAATCTTTCCCATCAACATCTACAAATTTCCATGACTGTATCCATGGCTTCAGTGTCTTTAATATTTCCAAATGTCTTGAGGCACTTGTAATGCAGTTCCTTAAGGATACAGGCCCTTTAACACTATATGCATTAAATATGTCAAAAATATCGTTTACTTTCTGGCAAAAATCTGCAGTAGCAGAAGATTATATGGTGCTACAAGTAACATGTGTCTCAATGCCTGCTACTACTGTATGACTCAACACACGAACTGCAATGCTTACCTTCATTTTTGAAAATTCTGGCAGTTGCACAGCTCTTTTAGTGAGCTTGGGGGCCAAATTGTACTTTGTTTCACAATCACTTGAGTACAACTGACAAATGTCCTTCCATAAAGCAGTGCCAGTCCATCCTCCAACTGTTGTGAGGATAATGTTATACCTGAATAAATTATTACATATGCTTTTTATCAAGTGTGGGGTGTCATAAAAAAGTAGATCTTACTCTCTTCGTGTACTAAGCATAGATTAACTGGTGTGAAACCCAGTCTGTGCCTCCACTGCACAAAATGCGAGCCTTGGTCAGTCACACATGTTTTTACAACCAAACCAATCTTTTGACAACTTCAAAAAATATGCGCGTCAAATGGGTGACTCCTACTGGTCTTTTGGAGAAATAATATACTAATGGCTGTTTAAAATTTGAGAAGATGCCGTTAATCATTATAACTAATGCAGTATTGGCAACCACAAATGTATGTATGAAACCCATCTCTTCAAATCCAATAACACGATCCCTAGAGCTGTAGTATATCAAATTTTCCATTAGTGACATCTCATCCATAGACAAATTAACAATTATATCAATTTCTGGTAACTGCTGCACTTTCTGCTTCAAAAGATGAAATATGCTATTATTTATCCCACAATTTAATTGTATGTCTTCCACGTACCTTTGTAAGCTACGTACTAATGGAAGGCTAAAGCTGTGTGATAAAATACTGTATGTCTGAGTACTATAATACAGCAAATTAAGTGCAAATAATTTAGTTTCATCTTTCCATCTCGCACCAAGTTTTCCACTCAATTGTATACTTATTTGGCTTATCAATAAATCGAGAGCATTTTTCTTCAAGTACTTGGAACCAATACTTTTTAAAATGAGCTTGTCCTTTTGTGCTTGTATCCTGTGAAGTTGTGGTTGCAGTTTATTCTTACGATGGGCATTTTCTTTGTCAGGCAGTAATTTTGTACGAAGTCTAATGATTTGCACGTTTTTACATTTCACACGATTTTCCAACACGCGAATAATTTCACAAAATCTAAGCATCTAAGCATTTCATCTTCAAAAGATGTCTGTGTTGCAGATTCTGTTGTTAGTGATTTCATATATGTCTCTCGTGTAGGAACACTTGTGGTACCTGTTTCTTCTGTGTCAGGAGACAGTTTTATTGTTTTTATAGGAACACTTTCACGTTTGTATGGCAATTTTCTCTTCATTGCCACTAGTTGTGGCTTATTCGGCACGTCAAATAACGCAGCAACTGCATTCCATACCAATGTCTTCTTTTCCGCGTTCATGAACTGGTTTGACTCGAAATGTATCGCACAAAACTTCACGTTACTATGCAAATAAAGGACATCTTTTTGCAGCAGATCCTGTCTTCTACTATTTATTAACCATTTCTTGCTCCTAAAAAAGAAAAACAAATTAATTGATTCAATACAGTTTATAAAACAATCGTAAATAAAGAGCGCTCTAATGTGATGTTTCATACCTCTCAGGTTCCTTAGGAAACCTGAAGAATGACAAATTTGGTGTCTTCTTCCTATTATTAGTGCAACTGATTGCGCTACATACGCTGCCTTTCGTAAAAACCATGTTAAAAATTAATATAAACGATACTGTTTACATTTACTGAATACCGTATTCAGCAGCGTAGCTTCTCCACCGCTTGGGGCGCTGTTGTCGCGGTGTATAACAAAAATCAGTGAGAGTGTCGCGACTGTATATATTAGACTGTGGTACCATTGGGAATCCGCTGTGCGTTCTTGAGGACGCCTCAGGGTACTAGACCAGTACCATTATGCAACTGGAAAAGAGCTGCAGGCGAAGAGACGGAAAGGCTCGCATTCATCTTGACAACAGTACAGCACCAAAACAGCCAACGCTCGAAGGAATCAGCATAATCTCTAAACCGAGAAAAGTCCTAAGGCAGGAAGTGGTCGCTAAAGTTACAGTACTTTCAGTCGCACTAAGCAGTGTTAATCTACAGTTTACTGGCATCGCAGTCAATCGTTCCTAAGAAATTCGAAAGAATAAAAATCTTGTACCCGTTTTCAGGGAAGGAGCAGATGAGCAGGTGTCACTTTCTTGCTACCCCCCTCAACCCCCCCCCCCCCTCCACCTCTCACGGATGCTAATGGTAGAAACAAATAGCCTTGTGAAAAAATCCAGGCTTTTTTTAGCGCCGTGTGTGACATCATAATATCTGCATGTGACACAGGAATTCTCAGAAACGTTGCGCAGGCGAACACGGGCGAGCGGACCGCAGTCGATGCCGGGTTTTGACAATACGCGCTATAGGCTTCCGGCTGCGGTGCTCGTTTGCGACTTCCCGGTAGCGCCAGCATTTCCCAGAACGGGACACCACAGAGCGGGCTCGCTGGCCCAGTATTTCGCGGAACCGGGTACAGCGGGCAGATATCGCTGTGCGTTGCGCGCTGTTTGGGGAGTTGGCGCTTTCTGACTCTTTATTATCGTCTCTTCACTCCTCTTTTTTCTACCTTGTTACCGAGTGGGGCTGCAGGACGTTCGGCACTGCTATCTATCACATGCACTTCCGCACATTTCCACGAACTGCTTGACCCACAGGGCTTCTCCGGAACTGGAGACTGGAGTCAGTTCGTAATTCCAGCAACACGGTGTTTCACGCTTCGCAAGGACTTCCGTGAGTCACTTTTGCATACAGTAATGCACTCACCATCCAAATAAATTGAGATAGGCGCCGTGTTCGTTTCGTACCTGTGATACCACATTGGAAGAAAGGAGTGTTAAACTACATATCAATGACGGAAGAAGAAAAATTATAGTTTATCTTCCCGTCAAATGCAGCATCAGAGACGATTCACAAACTTAACTACGAAAGGGTGTGGCGAGCATTTTTCTCTTTCTAATTTCGAGTAGTAATTTTTTTATTAGTGATATACGGTTTTAATGTATAACTCATAAAATGAAACGTTAGTTGTAAACGTATGTTTTATTTTGTTTCGTGTAAATACACTTCTGGCCATTAAAATTGCTACACCAAGAAGAAATTCAGATGATAAACTTGTATTCATTCGACAAATATATTATACTAGAACTGACATGTGATTACATTTTCACGCAATTTGGGTGCATAGATCCTGAGAAATCAGTACCCAGTACAAGCACCTCGGGCCGTAATAACGCCTGGGCATTGAGTCAAACAGCCTATGCAGCTTCAACACGATACCACAGTTCATCAAGAGCAGTGACTGGCGTATTGTGAAGAGCCAGTTGCTCGGCCACCATTGATCAGACGTTTTCAGTTGGTGAGAGATCTGGAGAATCTGCTGGCCAGGGCAGCAGTCGAACATTTTCTGTATCCAGAAAGGCCCGTACAGGACCTGCAACATGCGGTCGTGCATTATCCTGCTCAAATGTTGGGTTTCGCGGGGATCGAATGAAGGGTAGAGCCACGGGTCGTAACACATCTGAAATGTAACGACCACTGTTCAAAGTGCCGTCAATGCGAACAAGAGGTGACCGAGACGTGTAACCAGTGGCACCGCATACCATCACGCCGGGCGATACACCAGTATGGCGATGAATACACGCTTCCAATGTGCGTTCACCACGATGTCGCCACACACGGATGCGACCATCATGATGCTGTAAACAGAACCTGGATTCATCCGAAAAAATTACATTTTGCCATTCGTGCACCCAGGTTCGTCGTTGAGTACACCACCGCAGGCGCACCTGTCTGTGATGCAGTGTCAAGGGTAACCGCAGCCATGGTCTCCGAGCTGATAGTCCATGCTGCTGCAAATGTCGTCGAACAGTTCTTGCAGATAGTTGTTGTCTTGCAAACGTCCCCATCTGTTGACTCAGGGATCGAGACGTGTCTGCACGATCCGTTACAGCCATGCGGATAAGATACCTGTCATCTCGACTGCTAGTGATATGAGGCCGTTGGGATCCAGCACGGCGTTCCGTATTACCCTCCTGAACCCACCGATTCCGTATTCTGTTGTCATTGGATCTCGACCAACGCGAGCAGCGATGTCGCGATACGATAAACCGCAATCGCGATAGGCTACAATCCGACCTTTATCAAACTCGGAAACGTGATGGTACGCATTTATCCTCCTTACACGAGGCATCACAACAGCGCTTCACCAGGCAACGCATGTCAACTGCTGTTTGTGTATGAGAAATCGGTTGGAAACTTTCCTCATGTCAGCACGTTGTAGGTGTCGCCAGCGGCGCCAACCTTGTGCGAGTGCTCTGAAAAGCTAATCATTTGCATATCACAGCAACTTTTTCCTGTCGGTTAAATTTCGCGTCTGTAGCACGTCATCTTCGTGGTGTAGTAATTTTAATGGCCAGTAGTGTATTACGTATGTTTTTATGTAATATTGATGTAAAAGGTAGTGCAATGGGCCAGTACGCTAAAAATTATCTTTGTAACGTCAAGGTGGGAGACAGTGTAACTTTTTTATGTTTAATCTTGTGATTTCAAACTGGAGTAAAATGAACTGCTGTTCTTTATAACTCGTGCATCTGTGTTATCACCCTGATCAATGCGACTGGTGTAGTTACGAAAACTATTTCTGATAAATGAGTTGGCAAAACAGGCTATACAACCGTACTGTAATGAACTCTACCGATTAATTAAAAAGCCTGACTTGTAAAATAAGTAAGCCCTCTAGTGAAACTGTATTGTGCACTACAGTGAGCAGTGTTACAATGTTTGGCGTCACAATACGTGACTTGAAATTCCAGCACACAAGCCAATAGGATGAAAATGCTGCATAAATTAGTAATCAAAGAATAAATTACTAAATTTTTCTATAAAAATTCCCTGTGAATTTACGTACATAATCCGACTAAACAAACTTCCAAACACAAAATAATGCGCCGGCCGCGGTGGTCTAGCGGTTCTAGGCGCGCAGTCCGGAACCGCGCGACTGCTACGGTCGCAGGTTCGAATCCTGCCTCGGGCATGGATGTGTGTGATGTCCTTAGGTTAGTTAGGTTTAAGTAGTTCTGAGTTCTAGGGGACTGATGACCACAGATGTTAAGTCTCATAGTGATCAGAGCCATTTGAACCATTTGAACCACAAAATAATGCACACGAAAATGTAACACTGTCCTGTTGAAATAAAACAGTTTGCATAATAAATAAGTTCTGAACTGAACATTGCTTAACACTTTCACTGCGCGTGCGGTTAAAGGCGCTGCAGTCTGGAATTGCAAGACCGCTACGGTCGCAGGTTCGAATCCTGCCGCGGGCATGGATTTGTGTGATGTCCTTAGGTTAGTTAGGTTTAATTAGTTCTAAGTTCTAGGGGACTAATGACCTCAGCAGTTGAGTCCCATAGTGCTCAGAGCCATTTGAACAATTTTTTCACTGCGGCTGATGCTTATAAGCGTCCGCGCTTCCTGCCGGATTACTCAGTCTAGTTGCAGCGTCTAAGCTAGCATCAAAGCGTGTAAATTTTTGTTTTGTGTGGTCAGTTATTGAACGTATATTCCTAATTGTGGCTAATGAACCGACACCTGGACCTTCCCATGTGAAAAGGAGCAGGAAAAGTGTTAAACTGACAGAGGAACAGTTACTTAGTGTACTAGACGACAGTGATTTTCTGTGTAGTGAGGACGAGGTATACCACGGAGATTGTCATTTGGAGGCTGCAGAAGAACTGCAGAGTGATGATTGCGTGGAAGCACAGCTTTCGAATCTGTTTCGCGACAGTTCCGAATCTGACGATACGGATCACGACGATTGTGTGCAAATCGACGACGAGAAAGATCCCGACCTGTCACATGGAGATAATCCAGGTGAGTCCTGGCATAAAGGACCACATAATATGCAGTATTACCCATTTGCGAAGGAAGTTTTGCGAATTCATCCTGCTGGCAATTCTTCTACGGATTTCTTCAGATTATTGGTAACAGACGAATTGTTGCAACTTGTAGTTGACGAAACGAACGATAACGCAGTCAACATATTTCTGAGCCAAAATACAAAAGAGGGATCTAGGATCTGTAAATGGAAACCTCTAAGTATAGGCGAATTACTTCTTTTCCTGCGCGTTTCGTTACATATGGGTAACGTTAAATATCCTCGATTACAAGACTACTGGAAGAAAGAACCGCTGTTTGAGAATGGGGGAATAGCGATGAGCATACGCAGAGACCGGTATTTGATCATATTATGCTCTCTGCATTTTGCAAAAAATCCACTTCCAGGAAACCCGAAACCAGACGATTGTTTATAGAAGATACGACCTATATTGGATTATTTTAAATGTCTCAAGTGTATTACCCGGGAAGCGATTTATCAATAGATGAATCAATTATTCTTTGGAGGATAAGATTGTCATTTAGACAACACATAAAATGCAAACCTAATAAATATGGCATTAAGATGTATATGCTCAACAATCCAGACGGTTTCATAAATACGTGCGCTGTGCACACGGGAAGTAGTGGAGATATGGGAGGGAAAAGGTCGTTTTGCATCTGACGGCAGAAAAGCTGCATGTTGGTCACCACATTTACTTGTACAATTATTATAACAGTTTTCACATAGCTACAACTCTGTTGACCGTAAAAACACTTTCCACTGGTGCTCTGAAATTAAATAGGAAACATACCCCCGAAGACGCTGTATCGGCAAAACTAGGGAGAGGAGAGACAATTGCGCGGTATTCTAATGGAGTTATGATTGGAAAATGGACGGACCGACGAGAGGTTTCCTACATTTCCACAGAACATCTAAATGTTACGGAGCAAGTGACGAATTCGCGCCAGCAAACAGTCACGAAACCTTTGCCTATTATTAGGTACAATGCTTGTATGTATGGGACTGATAAACAAGACCAGATGTTATCGTATTATTTATGTGAACAAAAGACTATCCGCTGGCCGAAAAAACTATTCTTTCATATCATTGACATGTTAGTTTTCAATTCTCTATATCTGTACAACAAATACTCAGGAAATAAAATGACGTTGTACGATTACAGAATGAACATTATAAAGGGCTTCCTTCCACCAATGGACGTTCCACAAAATGTGAGCAAGAAACATCACAAACAAACACAAGTTGTGCAAAAGCGGGAAGCTACTGCAGGGAAGAAGCAATTTATGAGGAAGCGGTGTAAGAAGTGCGCGGAACAAGGCAAGCGCACTGATACACCATACGAATGTACAACCTGCCCAGATAAACCTGGATACTGCTTGAACTGCTGTATAATCTCCCATAAGTAGCAAAAACGCGATAATATCGGGAAATGATGATTATTAACGACAACTTCTTTTATTGCATGGTTTCTTTTTATGACGTGAAAAGTTAGAACTTTCTTTTCACAAGTACTCAGAAAATGAGGTTTTCATTTGTGTTAAAGTAGACTTATTTCTTATTGCGTTGTAAAGGGTTCACTTCAGATTTTTGCGAAAGACTTTGTTGCGCTAAATTTGTTTTTATAACACAGCAATTGAAGTGGTGGGGGACACGAGAGATGCCTCCACGTAGGGTGTGTTTCGCTCACTAATTTCTACACATCCGGGGGTCCCCTGGGCGTCTATGATAAATGTAGACGGCTAATTCTCTCATACCAGGAACAAACATGCTACTAAACTGAAGATCTCTATCAGAGTCAGTCTTAAAAATGCGCATTTGAAGTAAATATAATTTCAAATGAATCTGGTTTCCTTTTTCCTTTTTTTTTCTTCTTAAGAATTTGCGTTTTGGAATCCAAATTTTTCCTGAATGCAGTGGATTTGTTGCTTGTTTGAATTGTATTTTTTTGTTACATTATCAAAAAATCACGAACATTTGAATGACGCGTGTGACCTCTGTAGGTGTCAGACAGCAAACAAACTTTAAAACGCGACCACAATACAGTCGAAGCTTATTTGAAGTAATGCATCTGAGGTGTCATCCTTAAGTCAGTATAGAACGTGATCCTACAGATATTACAAGGTCTTGACGTCAGCCTGTAGCTCAGGTGTGCTTAGGAGCGTCGGCTCCGAGCGGTACCTGCCGTTTCAGAGTGTTACCGGCCCGCACTCGCACTTTGCCGGGCCGCACTGGACAGTTGCGCGCCTGCACCGATGCCGCAGCGAAAGTGTTGAACCTACCTGATAACGAATTTTGAGAAGCACTACTTAACTCTGAATGATCTCATGTATGCTGACTGTAATGTACCTGGTCCTAAAAGTTCTTTTGTGGCTCACCTGAGCAACGGGTGCAAGCAGCCTAAAGGAAAGAAAAGCTTTGTGCTGGTCAGTGCAAGGATATGCAACTATTCTAAGCACCTCACTCTTCACTCTTACCGCGTTCGGCAAGTGCAGTGCGACGACACAGTTAATCAGAAAAATATGAAACTTGGTACGTTATTTCTATTTTGAACTGCAGTTTCCTTAATCTTTAATATAAAGGGAGTGGAAGGACTTGACCCATACAGTGACCATTTCATTTCAACATATTTATTTGCATCATAGATACATCATTAAGAGAATTACAAACATAAATCAGATAATTTATTTAAGAAACACCATCCATACAAACTTCACAAACTGCTTGTTATATAAAACCACAAATGAATTAATCTCTTTAAAAACATTTAAAAACCCGCCACTCATGGCAATTTTACAAACTGCTTGTTATATGAAACCACAAGCGAATTAATTTCTTTGCAAACATTTAAAAAACCGCCACTCGGGCCAAGTAAATCATTTATAATAAACTTTACATCAGTTAAACAGGAAATCAATTATTATTTCCACATAGATTGAAAACCGCCCCTCCCGGGCGAGATATTACCAAACAACTTTACAAGATTATAGACAGTTTGATCAATAATAACCCAGTTATTTCCCCATCAAAATTGACATACGCCACTAAGGCTGAATTGCACCGCAATTTTAGAAAACGGTTTCAATTAAGACACATTCTTCTAGAAATCCGTCAAAATTCTTAAGACAAATATTTAAAACATTTAACCCGGGCAACCTTGCAGAGCCACCACAAGTTTTAGAAAACTGCAGCTTGTACGATAACTGAGGCCCGAGATTGTGAGGCCGCGACTTGGCCACGAACGGTGGAGGCGACTGAGCACTAATCTTCGAATTAAGATGTGGACTCCGTTTGTTCTTCCACCCCGTTCAGAACACCGAAATCGGAACCAAACATCACACGCGAGCTCAGGCGAAGTCCGCCCGTACGCCTGCTAGTAATTTAAAAAGGGGAGGCTCTGCACTTCAGTGGCCCACTGCTTCCGATCTCTGAAACATAAACCAGAAGCGACAACATGGAACCAAACAACCCTTCCTTCATCTTAATACTCAAACTTATAGTTGGTTGTTTCGGGGAAGGAGACCAGACAGCGAGGTCATCGGTCTCATCGGATTAGGGAAGGACGGGGAAGGAAGTCGGCCGTGCCATTTGAAAGGAACCATCCCGGCATTTGCCTGGAGCGATTTAGGGAAATCACGGAAAACCTAAATCAGGATGGCCGGACGCGGGATTGAACCGTCGTCCTCCCGAATGCGAGTCCAGTGTCTAACCACTGCGCCACCTCGCTCGGTCACAAACTTATACAGAAAACTAAATCGATAAAATTAACAATAATAAAACTGATTTCATTCCTTTAAGCAGAACCACGTACACGAATGATGCAAACGGAACTGGGTCATTAAAACCCAAGCATCACATGGAACACCTTATGTGGGCCTATAAGGTACCACACGGCAATCTTTAGACACGGAATATAGATCGTTCAGTAAGGCTGCGCACACGTGTCAATGTTTTAGACACTTGCCAGCTGAAGTACGAACAATACTATTAAGGAGCGAAGCACACACTTAATAAGAGGCATGAAATATCACATCACAGTCCTTGCAACGCTTTGCTGCCTCGAGATAAATCATCATTGTAGTTCACTAATCGTTGGTAGGACTTGAATTACTCAACTTGATGCCAGCTGCTGGAACGATGTGGCGGAGACACCAGACGTTGCTTAGTCCGATAGTAACAGTGTGTTCCTTCAGGGAAGCGAGCACATGCATACCTTCACGAGGCTGCCAAGAAGCCAGTACGATCAGGCGCCGACTGCCGCCCGTACTCTGGCACACCGTGCTCGCCGCGAGACCGCTACGGTCGCAGGTTCGAATCCTGCCTCGGGCATGGATGTGTGTGATGTCCTTAGGTTAGTTAGGTTTAACTAGTTCTAAGTTCTAGGGGACTAATGACCTCAGCAGTTGAGTGCCATAGTGCTCAGAGCCATTTTTTGAACACCGTGCTCGCTGCCGTCTCTCCAACGTCTCGCTAATACGCACACTTACGCGTGCCCAACGTTGTTGTTCCTTTCCACTCCGTACTGCCCGCTATATCCCGAGCCGGCCCAGGCTCCACTTCTGCCAGAGGGAATGAGGGGCGGTTATGGAATTTGAACTTGCTACAAGATTTAAAGAAATTTGTCTTTTAAAAAACAGTATTACGAAAACTGTCATTCCTGAACAATCACACTAGTTCAATAAAAATTATCTTTGGTTATAAATACTTCTCTGCCATGAAATTAATCACTGAAAATGGTTAAGGAGCGTTAAAAATAACTTCTCAGTGCAAGCCGGGTGAAATGTTAACGTATTCTCGTCTGACCAATGAAACCAACTAACCCAAACCAATAAAGAGAGATTATACTGAAACCTTACGTTCTTCACACACATCATGATTACGCTAAGTAAGCAATGCAGCAACACCGTACCAGAACATCTTCACTCCCGAAATTACACTTTACACATCATATTTCAAAAGCTATCCTTTTATGTATCTTTGTCTCTGTGCTCTGCAAGCTATTTCCATTCGTTCAGTAGCCTAGCCAACACCTAACTCAATAGTTTAGCTAAGAATGCTTACTGCAACCATAGTGGTACTAACAACAAAAGATTACACTGAGTGTACTCAAGAATCTCTGTCGAGCATGAGATGTCATCTCAAGGTTGGTAACGTCACAATCTCTCTATAGTTTTACTAGTGATCAAAAGCTTATACACACTACTGGCCGAGCGTATCTTATGTAGCCCATAGGCAAAGATCTTTACACAGATCGCGCGTAACCACACCTCTGTTTATCCGAAGATTACTAAAATTAAATAATTTAGACAGGTTCACTCCGCTCTAGCGTTCGAATTGTGGGCACTGAGTAGTATAAATGCTTCAGAAAAATTATCTTTTTTCGTAATTACGTGAGTTGAAACCGAAGGTTTTCTTCTGTTCGTTTATCCGTTACTAGGCGAAACAAGGACGACTGTTAACACAAAGATCCGTGAGCACAACTATCTCCGGTAAGCATACAGGGTGTTTCAAAAGTGTTTCAAAACGAATGTACGGGGTTTTAAGGCTTTGTAGCATTTATTACGTTCACCTTACAAATATAAATTAATACATCAAATGAAAGAGAAACACAAACAGTTTTGTTTGTGTACCTGGATTCTAAGGGGAGAAACTGGAACGACCAATAGTGACTGAAGAACACGCTGAACGAATGGGAGCATTTCACGCGTAGCACCAAGAAATCAGTTCAGATGGCTAGCCGTGATGTAGCATTTCCCGTGATGTCTCTGTGGAGACCTTTAAGGAGACGCTTACAGCTACGTCCTTGTCGTCTGCAGTTGTTACAAACTGTAAAAAGCGTACAACGTACGGTTTATGTGTCAACTTTGCAAACGAAACGTTGCTGCATGACGATGAAGATATTCTGGATCGTGTCTTATTCGGTGATGACTTGACATTTCACCTAAGTGAACACTTGTAAGAATGTTTCAGCTGCTCTTTCATTTGATCTATTATTTATAACTGTAAGTTGAATATAATAAATGCTACAAAAGCCTCAGCCTTTTTCATTTTGAAACGCCCTGTATTAAAATTCTTAAATCCAAGAAATTGTTAATTATGTAATTTGTGTTCAATTTAGAAGCTGCTTGAATTATACAACTGCAATGTTTTACTGATATATCCTATCAGACCACTATGCTTCAAAAATCATTCCTAGCTTTACAGTTCATATCGGTTCTCGTAAAAGCGATAAGTCGGAGATTAAAAGCTACTCACTTATACACTACTGCCCATTAAAATTACTACACCACGAAGATGACGTGCTACAGAAGCGAAATTTTACCGACAGGAAGAAAATGCTGTGATATGCAAATGATTAACTTTACAGAGCATTCACACAAGGTTGGCGCCGGTGGCGACACCTACAACGTGATGACATGAGGAAAGTTTCCAACCGATTTCTCATACACAAACAGCAGTTGACCAGCGTTGCCTGATGAACGGTGCCTCGTGTAAGGGGGAGAAATGCGTACCATCGCGTTTCCGACTTTGATAAAGGTCGGATTATAGCCTATCGCGATTGCGGTTGATCGTATCGCGACATTGCTGCTCGCATTGATCGATATCCAATGACTGTTAGCAGAATATGGAATCGGTGGGTTCAGGAGGGTAATACGGAACGCTGTGCTGCATCCCAATGGCCTCGTAACACTAGCAGTCGAGATGACAGGCATCTTATCCGCATGGCTGTAACGGATCGTGCAGCCACGTCTCGATCCCCGAGTCAACAGAGGGGGACGTTTGCAAGACAACAACCATCTGCACGACGACGTTTGCAGCAGCATGGAGTATCACCTCGGAGACCATGGCTGCTGTTACCCTTGACGCTGCATCACGGATAGAAACGCCTGCGATGGTGTACTCAACGACGACCCTGGGTGCACGAATGGCAAAATGTCATTTTTTCGGATGAATCCAGGTTCTGTTTACAGCATCATGATGGTCGCACCCGTGTTGGGCGATATCGCGGTGAACGCACATTGGAAGCCTGTATTCGTCATCGCCATACTGGCGTATCACCCGGCGTGACGATATGGGGTGCCATTGGTTGCACGTTTCGGTCACCTCCTGTTCGCATGGACGGCACTTTGAACAGTGGGCAACCATTTCAGATGTGTTATGACCCGTGGCACTACCCTTCATTCGGTCCCTGCGAAACCCTACATATCAGCAGGATAATGCACGACCGCATGTTGTAGGTCCTGTACGGGCCTTCCTGGATACAGAAAATGTTCGACTGCTTCCCTGGCCAGCACATTCTCCAGATCTCTCACTAACTGAAAACGTCTGGTCATTGGTGGCCTAGCAACTGGCTCGTCACACTACGCCAGTCACTACTCTTGATGAACCGTGGTATCGTGTTGAAGCCTCATGGGCAGCTGTACCTGTACACGCCATCCAAGCTCTGTTTGACTCAATGCCCAGGCGTATCAAGGCCGTTATTACCGCCAGAGGCGGTTGTTCTGTGTACTGATTTCTCAGGATCTGTGCACTCAAATTGCGTGAAAATGTAATCACATGTGAGTTCTTGTATAATATATTTGTCCAATGAATACCCGTTTATCTTCAGCAATTCAGCATTTCTGCTTGGTGTAGCAATATTGATGGCCGGTAGTGTAGCATCGTAAGGTATATAAATTCTCATCCAGTAAATATCACACATCTCACTATAAATAAACTGAACACATCAATCTGCTAAATAATTAATTCTTTAACACTTTCCTTTGTAGAATGCGCAAAAGGTGTTCTTTCGTAAGACCATACACCGACCAGTGCTCCAGTAAGTACTTCAGTGTACTTTTTCCATCAAGCGTGGCTCTTTCATGACAGCTATCATCGAAATGTAACATAGCACTGAAGTTAAAACATTATATTTTCGTTTATGAATCATAATTTCATTGTTAAAAACATAGAGTGCTGCATCTACTGGAAGTTTCCCGCATCTTCCTCCTGCTCATG
The DNA here is from genome assembly GCF_023864345.2 of Schistocerca serialis cubense. Classification (NCBI taxonomy): domain Eukaryota; kingdom Metazoa; phylum Arthropoda; class Insecta; order Orthoptera; family Acrididae; genus Schistocerca; species Schistocerca serialis. The sequence goes on from NC_064641.1 coordinate 730,539,916, forward strand.
GCCGCCGGCTCTCTGACGCCTGTGCCCGGCAACTTCAACATTCTGGCGCAGATGGCAGATTCCTTCCGCTGCTGATAAGCTGTTGCGCCGCTCATGAAACATCAGAAGCAACAAACACACACCTTTGTGGGTTTCAAAACAGGCATTAGCATAATTTATACAAACATTGTCTGTGTTATACTGCACTTAACATGAATAGGTTCAGGCGGACACTTGCCATCTACCGCTACTGCAGTAATTGATGCCGTAAAAGGCCCTGTATCACCGTTACAACATATGGCGGTAACTATTTTAATTCCTAACGTAATAACAATTTTCGTTTTCTCTTGGGTAATGGTCTCTTTATATCAAGTACTGATTGGGGCGCTATAGGTAACACACGGGCAATGATTTCCAGATATCAGGCACTGTTTGTGCATTTAATGCTCAACATTCAGCTGCGGGTAGCTAAGATATTTGATAGCCACGTCTTCATTGTTACTTGTCAGTTTCGTATTACTAATTCCCTTTAAATCCACCTTTATAATAAGAGATGTACGCTTCTAATCGGCGATATTTTCCTAAGCATTTTCTAACTTTATTAACTTAATAATGGCTTATTATATACCATTTATTTAACGTTACTATCACTAACTGTATTTTATTCTTTTGATCCATACGGAAAGTATCTTTGCTGAATGTCTGCTGCCTCAGTGAAGCAGTTACGTTAATTTCAAAATGTTCAAATGTGTGTGAAATCTTATGGGACTTAACTCCTAAGGTCATCAGTCCCTAAGCTTACACACTACTTAACCTAAATTATCCTAAGGACAAACACACCCATGCCCGCGGGAGGACTCGAACCTCCGCCGGGATCAGCCGCACAGACCGTGACTGCAGCGCCTTTAGACCGCTCTGCTAATCCCGCGCGGCTACGTTAATTTACATCTCAACCTAGTACTACTTCGTAACATTTATAATCAAACAATTTGGCCTGTAGAAAATCGTTGTAAGATGCCCAGGGTTTAGCGGTACTAGATTATGTGCTTCCAATTACTGCATTCAGGTAATTTTTTCCATTGTTAATGGAGCGTGACGTTGGCAATTTTTGAGCTGCCTTTAGGCGGGATAATCATAGAAATATACTGGTTAAACAACCACGAAATCGTCTTCTACTTAACGACTATTAATGTTTGCGTCTATTTATTTTAACACACGGTGCCTCTCATGACTCTGCGGATTTCTCTGCCTATGTTACACGTTTACAGTAAACTCCGCCTACCATAATTAACTATTCGAGCGCCAACTATTTGACCACTACCCAGACACTTCCTGTCACACAAAGAATTTTGTTTCAGCAAAACATTGCTCATGGAAACCGCTATCTGTGACAGTCTGCCAACTAATACCAGGCCGGCCGGTGTGGCCGAGCGGTTTTAGGCGCTTCAGTATGGAACCACGCGACCGCTACGGTCGCAGGTTCGAATCCTGCCTCGAGCATGGGTGTGTGTGATGTCCTTAGGTTAGTTAGGTTTAAGTAGTTCTGAGTTCTAGGGGACTGATGACCTCAGATGTTAAGTCCCATAGTGCTCAGATCCATTTGAACTAATACCAGTGTCTGACTATAGTAAGAAACTTCTTCTGCTCCTGGCCATGAAAATACATATTTTTAGAACCGAAAGAGCCGGATCTAAATCAATTATGGGAAAATATGTAGCTTAGGATGGTCTCTTTTGGCCACATTACTTACAGCTAAACTATACACAATGCATTTATCATGCTTAAATTATACTCTATTACTGGAAATCGTACTGCAGATCGTACACACTCATCGTTTGCATTACCATTAATGAGGAATTTTTTCCTCAAGCGAATTCGTAAATCACATTTGGCGTCTGCATTATTATCTACCCTTTTTGCAGCCCGTTCTTTGCGTTCCTTCTTTATAGAGGTGATATTAGCCAACAATTGTCACAATTGGGGTTATGTACCCACTGCTTTTATTGCAGTAACTGCCACTGCCAATTTTTTCTTGTGTTTTCTGAAAACCCGGAAACGTCTCACCCGTTCTCTTTTTCTGTTAATTTGTAAATCTGAATATGCACCACGAACTTTTCGTAGTTGGTAACTGGACGTTGCTTATAATACCATGATTTGTATCTGATCTACTCTGATGAGGTGAACTCCTTGTTTTTACGTTTTTTACACTGATCGAATTTTGCGCTAATGAAGCCCACTAATCTCACGTACGCCGAAAGTACCGTTAGAATATTACCTGTCTCTCTTACTAACTTTCCTATTTTCTTCACATTTACTTTATTCGCTTCTTGCTTCTTTTTCAGTAATCAACATATGTCGTTGTTGTGGTCTGCACTCCAGAGACTGGTTGATGCAGCTCTCCATGCAGCTCTCCATGCAGGCTTCTTCATATCCGAGTAACTACTGCAAACTACATCCTTCTGAAGCTGTTTAGTGTATTCATGTCTTGGTCTCCCTCTACGATTTTTATCCTCCGCGCTTCCCTCCAATACTAAATTGATGATCCCTTCTTGTCTCAGAACGTGTCCTCACAACCGATCCCTCTTTCTAGTCAAGTTGTGCCACAAATTCCTCTTCTCCTCAATTCTATTCAGTGGCTCCTCATTTGTTACGTAACTTACCCATCTAATCTTCAGCATTCATCACATTCTTGTTTAAATTATTTATCGTCCACGTTTCACTTCCATACATGGTTACATTCCATACAAATACTTCCAGAAAAGATTTCCTCAAACTTAAATCTATACTCGATGTTAACAAATTTCTCTTCTTCAGAAACGCTTTTCTTGTCATTGCCAGTCTACATTTTATATCCTCTCTACTTCGACCATCATCAGTTATTTTGCTCCCCAAATATCAAAACTCATTTACTACTTTAAGTGTCTCATTTCCTAATCTAATTCCCTCAGCATCATCTGATTTAATTCGACTACATTCCGTTATCCTCGTTTTGCTTTCTTTGATATTCATTTTATATCCTCCTTTCAAGACACTGTTTATTCTGTTCAACTGCTCTTCCAGGTCCTTTGCTGTTTCTGACAAAATTACAATATCGTCGGCAAACCTCAAAGTTTTTTTTTTTTTTTTTTTTTCTCCATGGATTTTAATTCCTACTCTAAAATTTTCTTTTGTTTCCTTTACTGCTAGCTCAATATACAGATTGAATAACATCGGGGATAGGCTACAACCCTGTTTCACTGCCTTCTCAACCACTTCTACCCTTTCGTGCCTTATAACTGCCACCTGGTTTCTGTAAAAATTGTAAATAGCCTTTCGTTCCCTGTATTTGACCCCTGCCACCTTCAGAAGTTGAAAGCTAGTATTCCAGTCAACATTGTCAAAATCTTTCTCTAAGTCTACAAATGCTAGGTTTGCGTTTCCTTAATCTATCTTCTAACATAAGTCGTAGGGTCAGTACAGCCTTCTTGTTCAAACATTTCTACGGAATCCAAACTGATCTTCCCCGAGGTCGGCTTCTACCAGTTTTCTAATGAATGTTCTCTACTCCCGGGGTCTTGTCTCGACTTAGGTCTTTCAGTGCTCTGTCAAACTCTCCACGCAGTATCATATCTCCCTTTTAATCTTCATCTACGTCCTCTGCCATTTTCATAATATTGCCCTCAAGTACATCGCTCTTGTATAGACCTTGTATATACTCCTTCCACCGTTCTGATTTCCCTTCTTTGCTTAGAACTGGTTTTCCATCTGAGCTCTTGGTATTCATATACGTTGTTCTCTTTTCTTCAAAGGTCTTTTTAATTTTCTTGTAGGCAGTATCTAACCGACCCCTAGTGATATATGCCATCCCTGCTTAGCCATTTTGCACTTCCTGTGGATCTCATTTTTGAGACGTTTGTATTCCTTGTTGCCTGCTTCATTTACTGCATTTTTATATTTTCTCCTTTCATCAATTAAATCCAGTATTTCTACTGGTACTCAATGATTTCTACAGCTTCCTCTGCTGCCTTCACTATTTCATCTCTCAAAGCTAATCATTGTACTGTATTTCTTTCCCCCGTTCTTGTCAATCGTTCCCTAATTATCTCTCTGAAACTCTCTACAACCTCTTGTTCTGTCAGTTTATCCAGGTTCCATTTCCTTAAATTCTCACCTTTTTGTAGTTTCTTCAGTTTTAATCTACAGTTCATAACCAATAGATTGTGGTCAGAGTCTACATCTGCCCCTGAAAATGTCTTACAATTTAAAACCTGGTTCCTAAATCACTGTCTTACCTTTGTACAATCTATCTGAAACCTTCCAATGCCTCCAGGCCTCTTCCATGTATACAACCTCCTTTCATGATTCTTAAACCAAGTGTTAGCTATGATTAAGTTATGCTCTGTGAAAAATTCTATGAGGCGGCTTCCTCTTTCATTCCTTACCCCCATTCACCTACTACTTTTACTTCTTTTCCCTTTCCTACTATAGAATTCCAGTCCACCATGACTATTAAATTTTCGTCTCCCTTCACTATCTGAATAATTTCTTTTATCTCATTATACATTTCTTCAATCTCTTCACCATCTGCGGAGACAGTTGGCATATAAACTTGTACTACTGTGGCGGGCATGGACTTCGTGTCTATCTTGGCTACAATAATGCGTTCACTATGCTGTTCGTAGTAGCTTACCCGCGCTACCATTTTTTTATTCGTTATTAAACCTTCTCCTCCATTACCCCTCTGATTTTTTTATAACCCTGTATCCACCTGACAAGAAGTCTTGTTCCTCCTACTGCCGAATTTCTCTAATTCCCACTATATGTAGCTTTAATCTATCCATTTCCCTTTTTCAGTTTTCTTGCCTACCTGCCCGGTTAAGGGATCTCACATTCCACGCTCCGATCCGTAGAACGCCAATTTTCTTTCTCCTGATAACGACGTCTTCTTGAGTAGTCCCCACCCGGAGGTCCGAATGGGGGACAATTTTACCTCCGGAATATTTTACCCAGACGATGCCATCACCTTTTAACCATACAGTAAAGTTGCATGCCCTCGGGAAAAATTGCGGTTGTAGTTTCCCCTTGATTTCAGCCGTTCGCAATACCACCACAGCACCGCCGTTTAGGTTAATATTACAAGGGCAGATCAGTCAGTCACCCATCCTGTATCCCCTGCAACTACTGAAAAGGCTGCTGCCCCTCTTCAGGAACCACACGTTTGTCTGGCCTCTCAACAGGTACCCCTCCGTTGTTGTTGCACTACGGTAAGGCTATCTGGGGCACCACCAACGGCAAGATCAACGGTTCATGGCAGCATAGATTTAAAGTCAAAGAAATAATACCGATGGCTAGTGAAAGACTTATATCAAATAAATTAATGGGAGATGGTTCTTATTCCCTAAGGTACACAAAACAGGTCAGAACACAGTTGCAGAAACAATGAAAAAAGCATTCCAAATTTAAAAGAAAGCAAAATACCCAAGAATGGCGACCTTTTACAGAAGCTCAAAATCTAGTATGAATTTCAATGCAAGATGCTTTTAATACTTCACAATGAACATCTGTCTCGAAATCTGGCAGAAAATTCAAAGAGATTTTGGTCATATGTAAAGTACACCAGTGAAAGAGACAGTCAATACCTCACTGCACGATAACAGTGATGACAATGACATTAAAGCGTAAATGTTCTACATTATGTTGGTCTTTGTACTCTCCAGTACCAGGGTTTTCAAGTACTACAGTCGTGAGGTGATTGGCTTCAACTGTTTCCCGTGGACCTTGGTTCCTTATGTAAAATTTCTTAACCTTTTTTTTTTATATTTTGAGATATGCTCTCGGGCGCTGAACCATAACCATGGGTTAAATTCCGGCAAGTACATTAGCTTATTGCGTTTCTTTAATCTTCAAAAATGGTTCAAATGGCTCTGAGCCCTATGGGACTTAACATCTGTGGTCGTCAGTCCCCTAGAACTTAGAACTACTTAAACCTAGCTAACCTAAGGACATCACACACACCCATGCCCGAGGCAGGATTAGAACCTGCGACCGTTTCGTTCACGTGGTTCCAGACTGAAGCGCCTAGAACCGCACGGCCACACAGGCCGGCTTTTAATCTTCATTCATTATACTGCTTAATCCTTTGCGCCACTTTTTGTGTTGTATGGTCCACACTCTACTGGATTTGAGGAGGCCACCTTAGCGTATCTAATAGTGGCTGTGCTTTCATCTGCCTACCCAACACCTGTAGTGGAGCAAAACTTGTACTTATATGGGGAATTCGTTAATCAAGGTCGAGTCTTTTAGCTAGTCAGCCCACTTACTATGCACGTTTGTACAATGTGTTCTACGTAATCTGCCCGCCTCTTTAATTACCTGTTAAACCAGGTTTCCTTAAGGTCGAAATTTCGAGATTTTTACGTATTTAATTCCATAATCTTTCAAGAATTGAGTTAACATTTTTCTGTAGACTCAAAAATGGTTCAAATGGCTCTGAGCACTATGGGACTTAACATCTGTGGTCATCAGTCCCCTAGAACTTAGAACTATTTAAACCTAACTAACCTAAGGACATCACACACATCCATGCCCGACGCAGGATTCGAACCTGCGGTCGTAGCAGTCGCGCGGTTCCGGACCGCGCGCCTAGAACCGCTAGACCACCGCGGCCGGCTCTGTAGACTCCTTACCGTTGTTAGACAGTATGCGATGCGGGACATGATATTTTTCGAAATAATCTGTCTTTAAACACTGTATAGCGTTATGAGATGTCCCAGCCCTGAATGGGTAGAAGCGTACGAATTTACACCAGCATTCTAATATGAGAAATATATACTCTACACCACCTGTTCCTTTCGGGATCGGCGCGTAAAACTTTATAGCACCTAAGTCCTAGATTCATTTAGGAATGATTGGATACAGTCGCAGTTTACCTTGCTGGTTAAAATCTTTCACCTTTTGGAAAAATATATGCTTACTAATAGTGACCTGGATCTATCCACTGAAGTTCTTACAATAATAATATTTATTCGTATGAAATATACATTTTCTGATACAAAATGGCCGTAGCCACTGTATTTGTGAAAAATTAGTTGTTTCACTATATGGGTAGGAACTGATATCCTCCGCATGTTGTATCCCACATTATCTCTCGAGTACAGCACATCTCGAAATATGTACCAATGGCCACTCTGCTCCTTAGACCGACTCTGATTTCTCAAGGAGTGAATGACTTTCTTCGAGTAAGGGTTTGGTCTCTTTTCATTGACTACTGCTATGGCAGTCGTTTTTTCGTTTATGTCTTTAACTTTGGAACTTAAAAAGTCGATATGAAACTCTTTACCATTGCCTTTCTCGCATGCGGGGCCTCTAATCCCATTGGTAAGCGTGAGAGGGCATCTGCCACTATATTTTTATCACCTTCTATATAAAATGATTCAGGATTTTCCCTGATTCCCCGAATCCTTCAGGAAAATACCTGGACAGTTCCTTTGAAAAGGCACGGCCGATTTCCTTCACCATTCTTCCGTATTCCAACGGCACTGATGACCTCGCTGTTTGGTCCCCTCTTCTCAGATCAACCAACCAACTAACATAACCAACCTAAAAATAAAATTTTTGGGGGAAAAGGACACACCTTTTTAAACCTTCCCGTAAGAGTTTGCTGTTCATAAGCAAAGAAAGTATGACCAGTATATATTACAGTTTTCTGTACAGCTAACAAGTATCGAAATCTTTTGAACCCCAAAATGACAGCTAAAGCCTCTTTTTCTGTAACGGTGTAGTTTACTTCATGCTTTCCCAACACTCTGCTGGAAAATGCTGTACTTTTGTGGTTACCATTGTTCTCGAAATTCCGCTGAAAAAACTCACAGGGAATGCCATAATCGCAGGCATCAGACGACATTTGGAATCATCCATTCTAGGGTGGTATAAAAGGTTGGCATTCGCTATAGCTGCCTTAAGATTGTCAAAGGCTTTCATTTACCTGTCATCCCATTTCCATCCATTATTTTGCTTCAGTAACCTTGGGATACAGTTTATATGGAAACCTAACATGCCCAGAAAAGAGTTCAGCTGCTTTCTAGATGTCGGATAGGGACATTTTATAACGCCCTCAATTTTACTTGGGTCTGTTTTGATACCTTTCTACTCACAATATGCCCTAAATACTTGACTTGTATACCCCAAATGAGAATTTACTGAGCTTTATGGTGGTACATTTTTTCAGGAATTTGTTCAGCACTTCCTCTAATAGTCAAAATGTTCACACCATGTTTGTGTCATAATTAGGACATCATCTTCTGCAGAGTATGTGGACCTAGAGCCCAGTCTAAGGCTCCCATAAAAACGCTTACAGGGACATGCAACCCAAAGAGCAATTCCGTAAACTGGAAGGATCTTACTTTGAACAAGAAAGCTGTTAAAGGTCTTGAATTAGTGTGGAGTGGGACCTGCCAGTACCCAGAGGTCAGATCCATAGACCTTATATTCCGCACTCCATCTAATCTGATTAGTATTTCTTCGATCAGAATTGGTCTATCTCTCCCCACTTCAATATACTGATTAAGGGTGCACGCATCTAGCACCAAGCGAATTTCTCCGTTTGGGTTTTTAACAACCAATAAGAAGCTGTTGAAAGGACTATATGATAGTTCAATCACACCTTGATGCACAATTCTGCGTATCTCCTTCCTGGCAGGTTTGCTTAGTGCGAACGGTATCGCATATGGCTTAACAAAGAATGGTTTATTTTTCTTCATTTTTAATTTACACTAGTACTCTTGTATAATACCAGGCTGATCTGAAAACACATTTTAACAGTCTCAGTAAATTCCATTACCGCTCTTTCTCTTGATTCGTTAACAATTCGCTAGTTTGAACTTTCTCTGGCATTTTGTTGTCAATTTCACTATCTTCTAACTCCTTGTCATTTTTAGTGTAGCTCAGTTGTGAAGGTTCTACTTTTCTTGAGCCAGTATAGTCCCAACAGCACTGAAATATTTAGGTATGGAATAATTAAATATTTATGATCAATATTTAGGATACTGAAAAAGTTAATAAAACCGTTCACAGGTTTTCCTCTTCCATTCGTGATTCCACCCCTTTTACTGAGTATGATGGGTACTTGCCCTGGTGTCTTACTTAATCAGAAAACGCAGATATATCACTGCCTGTATCCCCACGTACCCAGTTATTATAGGTTTGGTAGTCTAACTTCCTGTATTTATTCATTTCCTTTTCTTCTAATAAGTCTTCCCGTAACTCATGTTCCTGTGCTAACGTCTATATTCCTAACCTTTTGGGCCGAGAACTGTTTACTGTTGGTTCCGTCAGATGCCCCTTCCTGTGGGACCTCCGTCGTTTTTCATCTGTTCAGTTATTATATTTCCCATTGGACACTGTTGTTTGGCAGAATTCCGGCGATACTGCATTTGATTAGTCTGCAGATGTTTCAGTTCCGTTTGTAGGCTGTCTATGATATGGGCTTGGTGGATGAAGGTCTTTAGGACGCCCATGGATTGTACACGGTGGTGGCAACTAGTAAATTGTAAATAAATGCCAGTATGAGTGGCCTTTCAGGCTTTCACCTGAAGATGTCTAGAAAATTCTACGCCGAAATATCTTACCATTAAGTTACAGACATCCGACAGTTCTCCCGTAATTTTACTGAACAAGAATGGCATGAGTTAACAAATCGGATGGACGGACATGTCCACAGAGAAAGTGTTCAGCCGCGCAGGATTAGCCGAGCGGTCTAAGGCGCTGCAGTCATGGACTGTGCGACTGGTCCCGGCGGAGATTGGAGTCCTCCCTCGGGCATAGGTGTGTGTGTTTGTCCTTAGGTCAAGTAGTGTGTAAGCTTAGGGACTGATGACCTTAGGAGTTAAGTCCCATAAGATTTCACACACATTTTTTTAGAAGCCTGAGAGAGAGATCGTCCCTGTGTGCTACTTTGCTGTGAGACTCTATAGTGGAGCCTTCACTTGGCGAAGTCAGAGTAGGAACGTCGATGATGACCTTGATGAGACTTGACTTCCGAGCGTCACTGTCACTACCTTCGATGTCTTCACTTGGCCGCAGCCGTAATACAAGCACCGCCTGACGCATCCCACCACCGCCCACTGACGCTGCCAACTCGTATCACGTAATACGCAGACTGCCCGCCCTTATGACATAACAGAACTGCATAAATAGTTTTCCATCGAGTATCAGATGTTGCAAGCGATACTATGCTCAGTGTCCTATCCGCGTCACGGCCACTGATGACGCTGTTTCTTTGGTGAAGTGTCGTGAGGTTAGGTTTGTTGCCAATTAGTAGAAATCGGCACAGGCGGAGCATTGCATGCTGGATGTGCTCGTCCTACAGCCGACTGCTGCTGAAGGTCGACTATAGCTTCTCCTGAGCAATTTTTCTCGAGTTTTCAACCGATCAATGCAGATTAGCTCCAATAATTCTAGAGACGAAGTTTACTTCTGCTGTAGGAGTACTTCTTACAATTATTATACGTCTAATAATGCAAAATATCGCTTATAAACATTTCTCACGAGCTAGTGTTTGAATTGTTAGATAGCCAGTTTCTCCGAATATGTCACCCAACGTATTTAAGAATATTTCTATGCTAATTTTCCATGATCAAGCATCCAGTCATCTAACGCTGCATAAATATTGATAAACGAGATTCAGTACCTCCAGGAAACGTCCCTTTTATCGTTTTCTGTTCACTTCTCTGTTTAGTACAGTGGTGGGACTGCGCAGTTGGGAGCCTACGTTCTGGTTATCGAAAGATAAGAATCCTTTCAAGAGGAGTTGCCTAACATAAAAATGTTCAGAAACTGAGACGAACTCGCAATCTCAGGCAGACAGACAGCCATTAAATTTCCTCATCCCACGCTCTCCAGGAGGGACATGGGTCGACCCCTTTCTGTCCAAAAAAACACGGTACTGTTTGTAGAAGCCTTTTAGCAAGATCACAGCTCTCTAGCCAGGTGTCGCTTCCCAGCGTTTTGTGTGTGAATCTTCGTTGCCTCAGGAGCGATGCCTCGAAGCAACGATCGGTTTAAATATTCAGAATCCAGCATCTTGTTCGTTCTTCCCGTTATTTTCCATAGAGCACGCAGTTTCTCAGCTATGTCCACGTGTTAGCAGTCTCACAGGTCTGTTACAAAATTGTGCCATGGAGTAGGAGAGATTTTCTGCCTTCTTCCCCACGTCAGAGCCCTGTTTGTCGGAAATAGCAAAAATTCGCTCGAGTAGGAGATTTTTTAACATTGTTACTTGAGTTTTACTGAACGAAACTCGAAATGTCTGCCACTGCTGCCCAGCAAGTTCCCGCTCTTATAAAAAGCAGCCAAGTTACAGAGCATCCAGAAAGACAACAAACGTCGGTACACTTCGAATACACAAATTCCGGCAGAAATCTTGCGCAATAGATCATACGTATTGAGACATACAAAATTTTGTTTCACACAAGATTTAACAATATGCTCCTGTATCCCCGAGGAGAGTAAATCAGTTGTCATGCCATCATCTATGCATCATGACAATCGTATTGATCAGCAGTTTTGCATAAATGTGGGACATCATAAATAGCAAACACACTCTGTCCATTTACATTGAAATAGGGTATTTTAGGAGTAACCTGTAAACGGTTAATCAAGCTTCGATTATTAGCTCCCCAATCACGTTCAAGAGTTTCTTCTAAATTACGTTTCAGTCCTTAATTACTGGGGACGTGATCTTTATTGCAAGGATATTGTAAGCCCGATTAACAGTGAGTTTACGAACATCAGTGAAAACTGCATTCTGTCTTGGGTAAATCGTATCAGACGACATTCAGTCATTTTTGGTTCGTAGGCTCACTTGCTACCCACCCTTCCGCTGACGTTTCTGCAAACATTATTTCTAATCTCTTCCTCTACGTGCTTCGTAAGTGAAACTAATTCTATCTATAACATTGTTTTCTCTTTAGGGCTTAATTTTTCGCAGCGAAAAACAGTTTAATAGCGAACGCATTATCTCATTGTTTGCAAGCGTCGTGTTCCCATCTGCGTAAATGGTTGTAGAACAGGCAGTATGTGATAGAAACGAATGGCAGGGAGCACTAATAAGTTGCTCGTTTAAGTCTGGTTTACACTGGAGCGAACGGAAGCGAACGAGAATTCTCTCTGGTGTAAACAATGAGCGAGGGCGAGAAAACTACAATCTGTCCCGTTCGGTACACATTTGTTGATGCTCTCTCATGTTCAGCTGATTGTTCGTCTCTTAGCGAAGTATCAAAGGAATTTCGCATCCCCTCCGCTTCGGCGCTATCTGCACAGAGAGTAATCGTCTGCTGTTTCCCGCGAACTGCTTTACCGGTAATTAAATACTCTGTTTTTATACTTTCTCAATTATAATCAGGAACCAGCGAAAGGTGTCAATCGATATATGCGCGAAGTTTTGGAACAATCCTAAGGAACTCTGGAATTGCAACACACTGCCAAGTGCACTATTTCCTCGCGTTTCACGTTTAGGTTGAAATTCAGACAGCTACATACTTGTTTTCCTGCTCCATTTTGCTTGCTTTGTCAAAAACAACACGAAAGATAATTTGTTCTCAATGGCAAACAATTGAAGCGTTAAGATCAAAAACAGGATTTGTCATCACTCTTGGGGTATCTGAGCTATTACTGCTGTTGTTAGATTCACATGATTCTGCGTCTGTTGGTTCTAAAATCGGGCTTGTTCAGGGATGTTTTCCCTTGTCTAAACCGGTGTTGAAATTTCGTTTCGAACAGAAGGAGGACTTGTCACAGAAAGATATCCTTATACTGCACGAAAGAACTTCATGCGTGATGATAGCACTGCAGCGGGAGGCTTAAACAGCTGTGAGATTTGGAAACGGCTTCGGTGGTGGAACCTTCAGACGAGTTCAGATACGATTTACATGAACCTAGAAAGAAAAAACTCCGCCCTCGATTGTGGAAGACAAATGTGATTAAACAGAAGAAAGTCATGGGTTTGGAGAACATCAGTTGGAAAAAGGAAACAGGTGCACATTGGTAGTAAGCTTTGATACAATGCTCATTGTTTGTACTCTGTACATAATATAATAGCAGAAGCAAGAGGTGTATAGACGTTATACTAAAATGTGATTACAAATTGGGTTATTACACAACACAAAATATTTCAGTAATGTTCGTCCAAAATGCATCTCAGTTTCACCCAGTAGCAGTGGAATGGTGAAATGTGGATTTTCTCTTATTAAGACTGCGATATTCCTCAGTTTCATGATAAGCCTAGAACATAAACGAACATAAATCCTCTGAAACCTGAGAAACTGCAGGATGTTTCATGCATGACTGACGTCATCGCTTTGCATTTTCGTGAGTATTTTGATAATACTCTAAGGAAATGTGTCATTAATAAAGTGACTGGTAGAGAGGAAGACAATGACTCTGGAACTGAAGTCTGGGACAGTGATCAAGAGTGAGAAGTTTATGAACACGTGTGTCTGTCAATATAAACAGGGTTGTTGAATAAGAAAAAAATGTGGAATATATCCCTCATGTTACAGACAAAGGCACTAAAAGAGGTACTGACTTCCATTATATCAGCTATTTTGGTACGTATTGTTTAATTATGAATGGCCTAAATAATAGGAATGTGTATGAATATGTTGAAATGATTACAAGGAATATTTTAGTTAAATATATACTATTTTTTTAAGTTACAATATATTTATGATAAAATGTGTATTGTTTAAATCAAAAACGGGATGTTGTTGTTGTGGTCTTCAGTCCTCAGACTGGTTTGATGCAACTCTCCATGCTACTCTAACCTGTGCAAGCTTCTTCATCTCCCAGTACCTACTGCAACCTACATCCTTCTGAAACTGCTTAGTGTATTCATCTCTTGGTCTCCCTCTACGATTTTTACCCTCCACGCTGCCCTCCAATGCCTCAGAACATGTCCTACCAACCGGTCCCTTCTTCTAGTCAAGTTGTGCCACAAACTCCTCCCCAATTCTATTCAATACCTCCTCATTAGTTATGTGATCTATCCATCTAATCTTCAGCATTCTTCTGTAGCACCACATTTCGAATCCTTCTATTCTCTTCTTGTCCAAACTGTTTATTGTTCATGTTTCACTTCCATACATGGCTACACTCCATGCAAATACTTTCAGACACCACTTTCTGACACTTAAATCCATACTCGACGTTATCAAATTTCTCTTTCTTCAGAACACTTTCCTTGCCATTGCCAGTCTACATTTTATGTCCTCTCTATTTCGACCATCCTCAGTTACTTTGCTCCCCATATAGCAAAACTCCTTTACTACTTTAAGTGTCTCATTTCCTAATCTAATTCCCTCAGCATCACCTGACTTATTTCGACTACATTCCATTATCCTCGTTTTGCTTTTGTTGATGTTCATCTTATATCTTTTCAAGACACTGTCCATTCCGTTCAACTGCTCTTCCAAGTCCTTTGCTGTGTCTGACAGTATTACAATGTTATCGGCGACCCTCAAAGTTTTTATTTCTTCTCCATGGATTTTAATACCTACTCGGAATTTTTCATTTGTTTCCTTTACTGCTTGCTCAATATACAGATTGAATAACATCGGGGAGAGGCTACAACCCTGTCTCACTCCCTTCCCAACCACTGCTTCTCTTTCATGCCCCTCGACTCTTATAAATGCCATCTGGTTTCTGTACAAATTGTAAATAGCCTTTCGCTCTCTGTATTTTACCCCTGCCACCTTTATAATTTGAAAGAGAGTATTCCAGTCAACATTGTCAAAAGCTTTCTCTAAGTCTACAAATGCCAGAAACGTAGGATATGTTAGTCATTTTCTATTACCATTTTCCATTATTTTCATTTATTCTATGTTCACAGATTTTGTATAACATCGTATCCTTCCAGATGAGCAAGTGGGAGGAACTATAAGATTCGGGAACGGTAAAATTCAAGATTGTACAGTTATATAAATATGTCGCAAAACTACTGTTGAGTGACATGTTACCATTTTGTTCAAAACGCCTCATCTGCGTTGTAACTATGACTAGTGTTGTTATCGTGTTTATTACTTGATCTGCGCTGCCAAACGACGTCACCCAATCCAGGTGGTTTTGCTCCAGCGAGAATTTAGCCGCGCCGCCGGCAACCGTGCGATGGCCTGGAAAAGACCTTACGTTGGTTGTATTATTCATATTTACAATACGACACGCTAGCGTAAGCAGGAAACTACGCAGTCAGAAACGTGAATTGATTTCCCCACTACACAACTGGTCATCTAGGAAAACCCATAATTACACTACTGACCTTTAAAATTTCTACACCAAGAAGAAATGGAGATGATAAACGGATATTCATTGGACAAATATATTATACTAGAATTGACACGTGATTACATTTTCACGCAATTTGGGTGCATAGATCCTGAGAAACTAGTACCAAGAACCAACACCTCTGGCCGTAATAACGGCCTTGATACGCCTGGGCATAGAGTCAAACAGAGCTTAGATGGCGTGTACAGGTACAGCTGCCCATGCAGCTTCAACACGATACCACAGTTCATGAAGAGCAGTGACTGGCGTTTTGTGATGAGCCAGTTGCTCAGCCACCATTGACCAGACGTTTTCCGTTGGTGAGAGATCTGGAGAATGTGCTGGCCAAGGCAGTAGTCGAACATTTTCTGTATCCAGAAAGGCCCGTACAGGACCTGCAACATGCGGTCGTGCATTATCCTGCTGAAATGTAGGGTTTCGCAGGGATCGAATGAAGGGTAGAGCCACGGGTCGTAACACATCCGAAATGTAACGTCCACTGTTCAAAGTGCCGTCAATGCGAACAAGCGGTGACCGAGACGTGTAACCAATGGCACCCTATACCATCACGCCGGGTGATACGCCAGTATGGCGATGATGAATACACGCTTCCAATGTGCGTTCACCGAAAAAATGACGTTGTGCCATTCGTGCACCCATGTTCGTCGTAGAGTACACCATCACGGGCGCTCCTGTCTGTGATGCAGCGTCAAGGGCAACCGCAACCATGGCCTCCGTGCTGATAGTCCATGCTGCAGCAAACGTCGTCGAACTGTTCATGCAGATGGTTGTTGTCTTGCAAACGTCCCCATCTGTTGACTCAGGGATCGAGACTTGGCTGTACGATCCTTTACAGCCATGCGGATAAGATGCCTGTCATCTCGACTGCTAGTGATACGAGGCCGTTGGGATCCAGCACGGCGTTCCTTATTATCCTCCTGAACCCACCGATTCCATATTCTACTAACAGTCATTGGATCTCGACCAACGCGAGCAGCCATGCCGCGATACGATGAACCGCAACCGCGATGGGCTACAATCCGACCTTTGTCAAAGTCGGAAACGTGATGATACGCATTTCTCTTCCTTACACGAGCCATCACAACAACGTTTCACCAGGCAACGCCGGTCAACTGCTGTTTGTGTATGAGAAATTGGTTGGACACTTTCCTCAAGTCAGCACGTTGTAGGTGTCGCCACCGGCGCCAACCTTGTGTGAATGCTCTGAAAAGCTAATCATTTGCATATCACAGCATCTTCTTCCTGTCGGTTAAATTACGCGTCTGTAGCACGTCATCTTCGTGGTGTAGCAATTTTAATGGCCAGTAGTGTATGTCATCAGTACGTTTCTTCATCCTTTCACGATATGTGAAATGTTTGGTCTGAGACGCGTAGAGGTGCATGGAGATGAATCACGTGACGTCAAAGTAGCAGCGGCGGTGAGTGGCAGCTTCCATCGCAGCGGCCTTTCAGGGACTGGAGTTAGCCTTGGAGGACCTTTCTCCCCCAGGGACGTGGGGCCCGCTAGCAGAAGCCGCAAGTGGCGTTAATGCGACGTGCCACTGCCACTACCACCGCCACTGCCGCGGACGAGGCCCGCTCCTGCGCGCCTACTGCCTCTACCCGGGTCATTCCCAGGAGATTTATCGCTGCGTCAACTCTACTGTACACCTGTCACACGCCCTGAGCGGGCAGAAGCCGACGCGTCCTATCTGTCATATTAAGCAATATTCGATTGTAGTGACACAAACAATTCGATGCTTTACCTCACAGCCATAACCTAATGAGGCAGTTTTTAAGCAGTTACTGACGTAAGCGAGGGAGATAACAGACTGGCGGTTGGCTCACATTTGGCGATACACGGTTCTCGATGAACGTCAGGAAAATTTTTCACAATCCCCGCTCCTTCGTAATTTGTGACAGTTGTGAAAAGTGAGACATGCGCGGAGCTGGAATGTGCTGATATTTCTCTAGAGTCAAAGACACTTCAGGTACCGGTGAATCTCACGGGTTGTATAGTCGTGGTACATGAGACTTATTCGTTTTCAACGTCCGTACAGAGCTGAACTGGATATCTTCGGAGGTATTCATTTCGCTGAGTCTTGCCAGCTGACGGGTCGAACGTCGGAGAGCGACGTAAATAATGTGGGAAAGGGGTGTGGTCGAAGCTTACATGTGATCCGCAGAGGTACTCCCTGTCAGAGACAAGATTGTCGATTGTCGTCCTTCAAAGACAAACCTCATTTTTATTCGTATATGACTGGTGAACCTTGAATTTACTTTCAAAACTTTTTCTTAAGAATTTACTTTATTTACTAGCGATTCATCAAGAACATTAATACATTTAATCACACTATGTGAGCGTGGAAGTAGTTGCCAGGGAGTAACTGATGAAATCAAAATGAAATTGCTTTTAACAAATGGGAATTTTATTCCTAAAAGCTTTTTTTTAAGAAACACTTTTAAAATTATAAGCAGAAAGCACCCTCTAAATATCAAGTTACAATTTATTCAGAGGCAGAAAGAAACAAATTTTTGAGTGTATGAGCTTTTGGGATCAGATAATATTCAACCTTCACCAGACCCACGTCGGGGAATATATTCGTATATTTGTCTTCTGAATGGAAATATATGTATTCACAAAGACTGCTAGATACAGTTGACAGCTAACTACTCGTCTGTATTATCCTCCTCATACGCTCGACTTACACATGTGGACCTTCGTTCTTCGTTTTTTTTCTTTTCTTTTACTCCTCCGTAAACAGGAGTATTTTTCCCATTTATAGAACGATGATCCACGACTGGTGAACTTTCAGTTCCTACTTTTAACACCTGGGTGCAATACCTTGCAAGCAACGGTTCGTTTGTTACTTTGCAGCTCATAGCAGCAAATGGTTACTTCCGCAAGTCGAAAAGGCATGTAAATAATTATTATGTCTAAATATCAGATTGAGACTCTGCTTTCTACGTAGCGTTAGCTAACTTTTCTTCATCTTGAGAACTATTTCAGATTTGTAAAAAGTTTTCGTTACTATGAAACAGCATAGTGTCTGAAGGTTCTCGTATGTGGACCTCACATCATAACGCGTATTTGTTAATTTAAATCTAGTCTTCGGTAATGGAATACTGAAATAACCGTTATTTCTACGCTCAAAAGCGTTGCATGAAACTGCATTAACAGATCAACAATTAGTTCTTTTTAATTACAGCAGTGCTGAATTATCTGACTGCGAATATGAAGAATTGACTGAAGATTGTCTTTCTGAGCTCGATGAAACCTATTGCTAAAAAATAAACGTTCAGATTTCGTGCCAGCAGTTAGGAGAAGAGGACGTCGTTTTACGGTCAAGATGTAGATGCTGTAGAAAATGTGAATAAAAAGCCAAGAAGAGCTGTCTTGCAACCTGCTTCAGAATTTAGGTCTTACAATGTTGGCTAGTTACCAAAATTTGTTAAGGCAAAGAATGCTTCAAAATGCAGGAAACCTGGCTGCAGTTTCAAAATAAGTGACATGTGCGTCAAATATTGAATGTATTTTTGTATTGGGAAAAATGATTGTTGTGAAGCTTACCATAAAACGTACTGGTAGTAGCAAATTATTACTTTCCAGAAATTATCATATGACCATTATTTTCTTGCATTTATCAAGTTTCTGAAGAGCATCAACAGAAACGTGTATTCGAATTCACATATTTAAAAAACACTAACAGTAAGAATCCTATTTTCTGTGTGCATTAACATATACAGCTTACTGTTTCAAATTAAGGAATTTGAAAAAATGTTTTCATTAAATAAACAGGAAAAAAATTCAAAGCAAAAACTAGTACGTTTTCACGACAAACGAGACATGAGTTCCACGTGCGTGGTACTCTATGGCTTACTGAATTATAAGAAATATTTGATTTGCAGTTGTGTCATGCATGCTTATTAGTTTGCTGGAAAATATGAAAAGAAAAATTTCCTGTGAATTTCTTTTATCTCAGGAGCGAAGAGGTTAAAGCAGTTAATTCAATTAGCGGATCAATTTCAAATGGCCACCACTCCTTTTATATTTTGTCTTGTTGTGCTATAAATTTGCTTACGGCCTCGTATGCATTCCAGGTTGTATCTACAAGAACTGCCATAGTTCAAAGTAGCTCGCAGTGACCATGCCGAGAGTGCTCCTTTAAATATCTGTCTCTGCCAATCTCATAGCGCTTGCTTTGAAATAGAATATGATTTATATCACCAGTTGTTCCTTCATTACATTGACAGTAGAGTGTCTCCAGTACGCCGATTCTACGTAAGTAGACGATGAAAACTCTATAACTGAGAGGCATTCTCACAGTGGTTGCTATTATTTTTCTTTTATCTCTTTTTTTGGCTTTCGTTACATTCTTCCTGCCACGAAAGAATAGCCTGGTGTTTTATTTTTAGGAGTTTTTCTTGAATGTGTGGGATTTATAAACCATGCCCGTCTTGCACAGCTTTTAGCTCTTGTTTTTTGACTTTCGTTCCATTCTTCCTGCCACGAAAGGATCACCTGTTATTTATTTTCAGGTTTTATATGTATCGAAATTTTATATCCGTATGTCTTCCACTGCTAATTGAAGCTCTTGCTAGTCGATGTGCTTTGACACTTTATTTAATGCCGGAATGAGATTTAATCCATCTGGTTGTGAAATTTGACCACGTTACTTTGCTAAAGATAGTGATGTACTAGGTCGTGGGTGTATTTACTAGTTTCTTGTTCCAGTTATTGTAACTAACTGATTTCAGAAAGCTTTGTTAACGGGTGGTTATTACTGCCTTGGGCGTTTTAAGGGAGCTTGTTCATTTTATTGCCTGCGTAGCAGCGAATGCTTCATTTAGAAACATGGAAGCATCGCCTGGTTCGTGAAACTTTATTTTTTCCACTGCTTGTGGACAGAAGAAAGTGTATTCTGTACGATTTTTCGTATTCGTTTTTGAGCCATCTCAGTATTAGTACACACATCAAAAAAGTTTTGCATCACTTCGGTTCCGAGAGTTCCGGAACCCGTACAGAAAATTGGAATAGCGATCAACATAAACATCATTTCCACTCTTTTCACTGCTCATAAAAACCACACATTGCATGTTGTACCATCATTCAGCGAGACCTTCAGAGGTGATGGTTCAGATTCCTGTACACACCGGTACCTCTAATACCCAGTAGCACGTCCTCTTGCATTGATACATGTCTGTATTCGTCGTGCAATACTATCCACAAGTTCATCAAGGCACTGATGGCCCAGATTGCCCCACTCCTCAACGGCGATTCGGCGTGGGTCACTCAGAGTGGTTGGTGAATGACGTCGTCCATAAACAGCCCTTATCAATCTATCCCAGGCATGTTCGATAGGGTTCATGTCTGGAAAACATGCTGGCCACTCTAATCGAGCTATGCCGTTTCCCTGAAGGAAGTCATATGGGGGCGCGAGTTGTCGTCCATGAAGACGAATGCCTCGCCAACATGGTGCCGTTATGGTTGCACTATCGGTCGGAGGATGACTTTCACGTATCGTACAGACGTTTCGCAGCCTTCCATGACACCCAGCGGCGTACGTCGGCCCCACATAATGCCACCCCAAAGCAGCAGGGAACCTCCACCTTGCTGCACTCGCTGGACAGTATCTAAGGAGTTCAGCCTGACCTGGTTGCTTCCAAACAATCATCTGACTGAAGGCATATGCAACACTCATCAGTGAAAGGAACGTGATGCCAGTCCTGAGCGGTCCATTCGGCATGTTGTTGGGCCCATCTGTACCGCACTGCATGGTATCGTGGTTGCGGAGATGAACCTCGCCATTCTCTACCTGAAAAACGTCACGTTCGAAAACTTTGTGACGATGTCACTAAAGAATGTCGGGCGCGAACAAGAGAAGGACCTGATACTAAAGGAGGTGAAAGAGAAGTGGAAGGACAGGTCCCAAGCTGCTATTCGGCAGTACTACCGAATAGAGAACGGGAGCATAGAAGATCCGCGATGGCTGGTGGTAATACCTGAGGAGCTAATAAATAAGCTAATGTGGTATATACACCTAAGTTACGGACACTTCGGAGCACGGAAGTGTTTCCAGAAGTTACGAGAGGCCTGTTACTTCAATAACATGCTAAAGAGGATACAGCGGGTAATTAGAGTGTGTAAATCATGCCAAAGGACGAAACCGCCCACCACATCTTTTGCTGCACCGATGTACCCGTTCATTCCAAGCTGGTTGAGAGAGGTCGCCGCGGTGGACTTGTTCGGGCCAGTAACTCGAACGAAATCTGGCTACGCGTTCATTCTTGTAGCCGTGGAGTTGACGTCGAAGTTCGTTTGCTTTACTCCGCTGAGGAAAGCAACGGGGAAAACGGTGGCGACGGCATTCGCGAACGATTTCGTGCGCGAAGTCGGGCCGGTGAAACGAGTGATATCGGATAACGGACCGCAATTCCGATCTAAACATTGGCTGCGGATGTTGAGGCGGAGGAAAATAAAGCCGAATTTTATATCCGTGTTCCACCCGTCGTCTAACCCCGCCGAGAGAATAATGAAGGAATTAGGGCGGCTGTGCAGGCTGTACTGTTATAGGAAGCATAACACGTGGGACATACACCTAAAGGCGTTTCAGGAGATCTTAAATGAATTGCCAAATGCCTCCACGATGTTGCCACCAGTGTTAGTGCTAAAGAATAAGGAGCCCCCTAATCGAATCCGGGAATCATACCTTGGCCAAAGGAAAGACAACCAAGACACAAGGAGGTCGTTGATCTCGCGCTGGAAAATATCAAGAGTGCGGCAGACCGGAGGCAAAAGGCGTACCAAAAGAAAACGAGAAAAATAAAATTCTTCATTGGACAGAAGGTATGGGTTCCGTCACACAAACTGTCAAACAGAGGTAAGGGAATCTGCAAGAAGTTCCTTAGCCTGTACAATGGTCCGTTCCGTGTGTGCCGTATCCCTCATCCGAACGCAATAGACGTACAGACACTGAGGACGAGAAAATCGAGAGGGCTTCATCACGTATCAAACGTGAAACCCCTCATTGAATAAAAACTGTGGAACAATAGAATATAGGTAAAATAGATTTAGAGTATATTGTATATATTGTATGTAAAATGTATTAGGATAAATTGTATTCCGAGCAATATGATGTACCATGTGATCAATGAGCAGACAAGTCGCACATGAAAGTAAGGAGAGTAAGGACGAAATTACTCCAGAAGGAGATAAATATGTAAGGAGAAAGATTACTCCGTATCCAGAAGTTGTGTTACAGGAAGGAGCGGTAACCAGAATGAAGAGGAACGATGCAAAAAAATGAGGTGTACAAAGGAAAAAGGGTGTAAGTTATCGTAGAAACCGGTTGTAGTGGGAGTAGCGGTAATTGTGTGTGTAGGATTTTGTTACTATAAGGCATGTTTTGGTTGTTAATTATATGTGTCGTAGTTGTTACAATAGTGCATGTTTTGTAGTTAATTCTCTGTTATACCTGTTACAGTAGCGCATGTACTGTAAACTAGAGGGGAAGGTTGCCCTAAATGAGAAATTGTGGATGCGAAATGTGTGACGTCACAAGGAATGCTTGCTATGTAGCTAGTAAGGAGTGCCTATGTGTGTATGTTGCATTTATGTGAGAAGAGTGAGAAATGAATAACTGAAGGACGTGGAAGTGTGATAAGTTAGTCTTAAGAATACTATAGATGATAATCTAAAACAAATGGAATTCTAGTTCCATCCATTTCTTGTCCATCAGTAAAGAAAATATCGTAGATTAATGTTGATTAAAATTTCCCTATTATAAAGGCACTGAGGGATCAAATAAGGAATAAAAAATTGTTGTAAATTGATAGGATAATGATTCATGTATGAAAAGGCGGCTAAATTAAAAGCCATGTTAAAATATCATTGGAAGGATAACGCCCATAAGGCACAGTAAGAGAAGGAGAGAGAGAAATAGAATCTGAGTAATGTAGGAAGACCTTATGGATTGCTCAGAACAGTCGGGGACTGTGATGGAAAATTTGTCTGAAATGTATCGGTATAGCCAAGCTTCCCTGAGTTTAGATTAACAACCAGGGGAGAATGCAGCCGAGGAGACCGGGTCGCCGATGCAAGCAATTAGCGGCTAGACGTCGGGCGAGCGCACGGCACTTGGGATTCCTTAAGTGACGGCTGTTGTCCGCGACTGTGTCAACACGCGCCGGAGGCGATTACCGGGCCTCCCACATGCAGGAACAAAGCGGTGGCTACCCAGGTAGCCGGCCGCAATCACGGAACAGACGAACAGCGAGCGGCGGTGACCTACATATACCGAGCGCCCGCGCCAGCAGGTGACACGCCCCCAACTCTGAGGGCGCCGCACAGCAGCAGATGGTAACGGGCAGTCCGTATGGACGACCCGTGAGGTGACGCGCTGCCACGCCTGGTAGGCATCGTCACAAACAAACCCGAGATGGAAACTGCAGCACCCGCAAGAGGCGAGCTTGGCGTATCCAGGTCAGGCGTCGCGGTGCAGCAGATCAAGGAAGGAGAACCGGTGCGCGCCAGGGGCGTGGCAGCAGTGGCGCCGTGTCAACAACGTCCGCAGTACCGATTCAAGAGGCATGTCAGACTCACCACTTGAGTCGGACATGCCGGGACTGCAGACGGAAGAGAGAAGCGAGTGACGTTACCGAGGGGGTGACGTCAGGAGTGTGGCTGTCGGCAATAATTGCGGATACGGTCACATATCGACGAGAGGTAGCCAGACGGGTCCGGGCGCTCACGATGCGGCACGCGGCGACGACTGCTAGGGGGACGCTATTCTGCCCTGGAGGTCGACGCCCACCTGACGCGGAAACGCGTGCCACCACGTCCTGAGACAGCCATCAACGCGAAGCAACATGGGTCCTGGGGAGCTGACAAAGGTGAGGGAGCGGCCTGGTGCAAGGAGGCGGCCGACATGATCGACGGAGAGCCTGCAGTCGCTGACACCTACAGAATAACTTCCTCCCTAGTCCTCCAAGTAGCCCAAAACTGTGGTCCTCCAAGTACCCCGATCCCATAGTGAAGTGCAAGGTGTTTGAAAGTGCCATATGTAGCGCGTGTGTTTACTTTTCAGCAGAACTGATTTTGCATATATTATGGCTAGTTACTAAAGTAAATAGGGAAAGAGATAAAGAAAAAACTTTAACACGTCAATCCAGAAGTGAACGAACGAAATTTCTTAAAGATGTAATGTGATTTACTGAAAATTTCTCTAACTAATAGATTTTGTATGTTTTCTATGCTTCGCAATTGTTTCAAAGTGGGATACAAATGCGAAAAGGCGCTAAGAATTTAAATGCCCACAAGCTTAATACCAACTTATCTACACTCCTGGAAATGGAAAAAAGAACACATTGACACCGGTGTGTCAGACCCACCATACTTGCTCCGGACACTGCGAGAGGGCTGTACAAGCAATGATCACACGCACGGCACAGCGGACACACCAGGAACCGCGGTGTTGGCCGTCGAATGGCGCTAGCTGCGCAGCATTTGTGCACCGCCGCCGTCAGTGTCAGCCAGTTTGCCGTGGCATACGGAGCTCCATCGCAGTCTTTAACACTGGTAGCATGCCGCGACAGCGTGGACGTGAACCGTATGTGCAGTTGACGGACTTTGAGCGAGGGCGTATAGTGGGCATGCGGGAGGCCGGGTGCACGTACCGCCGAATTGCTCAACACGTGGGGCGTGAGGTCTCCACATTACATCGATGTTGTCGCCAGTGGTCGGCGGAAGGTGCACGTGCCCATCGACCTGGGACCGGACCGCAGCGACGCACGGATGCACGCCAAGACCGTAGGATCTTACGCAGTGCCGTAGGGGACCGCACCGCCACTTCCCAGCAAATTAGGGACACTGTTGCTCCTGGGGTATCGGCGAGGGCCATTCGCAACCGTCTCCATGAAGCTGGGCTACGGTCCCGCACACCATTAGGTCGTCTTCCGCTCACGCCCCAACATCGTGCAGCCCGCCTGCAGTGGTGTCGCGACAGGCGTGAATGGAGGGACGAATGGAGACGTGTCGTCTTCAGCGATGAGAGTCGCTTCTGCCTTGGTGCCAATGATGGTCGTATGCGTGTTTGGCGCCGTGCAGGTGAGCGCCACAATCAGGACTGCATACGACCGAGGCACACAGGGCCAACACCCGGCATCATGGTGTGGGGAGCGATCTGCTACACTGGCCGTACACCACTGGTCATCGTCGAGGGGACACTGAATAGTGCACGGTACATCCAAACCGTCATCGAACCCATCGTTCTATCATTCCTAGACCGGCAAGGGAACTTGCTGTTCCAACAGGACAATGCACGTCCGCATGTATCCCGTGCCACCCAACGTGGTCTAGAAGGTGTAAGTCTACTACCCTGGCCAGCAAGATCTCCGGATCTGTCCCCCATTGAGCATGTTTGGGACTGGATGAAGCGTCGTCTCACGCGGTCTGCACGTCCAGCACGAACGCTGGTCCAACTGAGGCGCCAGGTGGAAATGGCATGGCAAGCCGTTCCACAGGACTACATCCAGCCCCTCTACGATCGTCTCCATGGGAGAATAGCAGCCTGCATTGCTGCGAAAGGTGGATATACACTGTACTAGTGCCGACATTGTGCATGCTCTGTTGCCTGTGTCTATGTGCCTGTGGCTCTGTCAGTGTGATCATGTGATGTATCTGACGCCAGGAATTTGTCAATAAAGTTTCCCCTTCCTGGGACAATGAATTCACGGTGTTCTTATTTCAATTTCCAGGAGTGTATATGTTGTATGAAATTCAATTCATTATATAATTTGTTTAAATTGTGCAATTTCAAGAATTTAGGTGTTTTGATAGATCTTGTGAAATATTTCAAAGTGGGACACACTGGCAACAGGACTTTAATAATTTAAGTGCCCACAAAGATTTAAATGCCTAGTATATAAGAACTGATTATGTTTGTCGAAAAATTTAAAGTTTTCACTCATGTTACATTTGATAAACGGATGCTTGGCCTAGATCATAGGTAAAATTTGTGTTAAATTGAAATATTAATGGTAAATTGTATATGTTTCAATGATGATGTTTAAGAGGGGCATAGGCCCATATGTTTATGTGTTAATAGCTGCATAATGCTCTCAGAAGGAGACAACCATGTGTGAGGGTTTTGAATGTTAAATTTTGTAGTCTGAGTTTTGAATTTGAATACTATGTTCTACGGAACAGATGAGGAGGATGTGTAATAGACTCAGTAAAGAATCAGATAGATAAATGACACACCTCCGACCACTCGACCACTAGGTTTTTTAAAAAAAAAATGCTTGAAAGTGCCCTTCCAAAAGGAAGGACACTTGCTGCCCATTTTTTCGTCAGAAGGGGAGGGTTATGTAACGGCTCCATGTAAGCCGCTACATGGCTCGACCCCCAACTAAAGACACCTGGGTGCCCTTCCGACACTCAGGGAAGAGTCTGATGATAATTAATAAGATAGGGTTATTTAAATATAGACGATCATTTTAATATTAGATATGGTAATTGTCTGCAAGGTGTGAATGCGAACGTATGATGAGGTATGCGTGAGATGTCGGCTGTGGGTGTGCTTTAGGCATAGTGGAAGTGTAGCCAACCTCGAATCTAGTAGAGCGCGACTGCACTGGACCAGAGAGGCATAAGCTCCACGCACGTCATTAGCGCTCGTTAGGTTGGCAAATAACCGTGTGCGGTATCTCTGAGTCCTTGCGGCTACGATGTGTGGACCCGGACGAGGGAGACCGTATCGGGGTTGTTGCTGGGAAGACCTGGGTGAGTAAGCACGCTCTGCTCTATCGCTCCGATAGTTAGCGAAGATTTAGAATTCCATGTTCACTTTGAACTTGGAAGCAGCTTCCCTGCTGAGGAAAGCCACTATGGTATTTCCTAGAATCATCTCGTGTAGGAGAGATAGGGAGATGATTTCTTTTGTCAAGTAATTCCATGGGAATTTGTGTTCACTGCACTTGGGAGTGAACAGGCGCTCATTGCCGAGTAATACTCAGAATTGCTCAATTTGCATTTCAGTGTGAGTGTGAAGTATATATGCAAAGTGTATTTTATTTAAATGTGTTTATTGACTACTGATTGTGGAGAGATTGGTAACACGTGGTCCGCAGACCCCGTGCATTTCTTGGTGAGAAGCTTCAGCTCGACGTAATCACATTTCGTGATCGAGCTGGATCTTCTACGTAAATTCACGTGTGTGATTCAATTGTTCCTTCATAATAGCCAGTAAAACTCGCGGAGTTAGTTAAACGTGAAGACGGGACTTGCCCGAATTAAAGTTACAGTTGGAACTATGTGCTCTCTCCCCCACTTGGTGTATGGGAACCTTCCTCTTTTATCTGTTAGATAAAATGAATAGAGTGAATGTTAGTGTATGTGTGTGTGTGGCTAAATGATGATAGAAATGTGCAGGCGGTAGTCATTGTCGATTCACGGCACATGTTAGCCGGATGTTTAACTAAGTTTACTTAGATATGATACTATTTGTATCACGCCAGCATTCCGTGATAAGTGAGAGCGAATATTTGAGATGGTAATGTTTATTGAATAAATGTGATTGTGTTATTATATAAATATGTTACAGTGACTTCTCCCAGCCACACCATATTCCCTTATCATTTCACAAAATTTTTGGTATGCGCATTTCAGTTAATCACCTGTCTATGTCCCACTCATGGGCATATTTCATTTAATAAACTCTGTAAGGTGGTATTAAAACTTCATTATAATAATATTCTAATTCTAACTTGATCAAAACCACCGAATAAAACCTTAGTTTGAGTATTGATGCTTGTTGCTGCAAATGGCCGCCGGCGTCTTCTATAGTACAGGTCCCATTTATAAAATTGAGGATGCCTGCCGAGGGTGCGGAAAGCAAGTATCATGCAACTAGTGTCCAAAATTAAAGCAACAAACCGCTATTTCCCCTTCCTGTGTCTAATCCACGATGTAATCATACAGTCAATAGATGATCGTACAGTCGTGGTCTGCACGGAAGATAGCTTTCCGTTCAGTGGACAACTACGGCAACGTCGACGTCAGGGCACCTATCAAACTGAGAGGTGTTTGCTTGGTAGCCTTTCATCCACAATCGCTGTGTACATAGCCACAGACGGTGTAGTGGGACACAGAGAAGACAGTCGAGGGCCGTAGGAAGAAAGGAAGCAGAACAGTCGCAAATTGATGTGGCTCGAAGGCTTAATGTGAATCGTTCTGTTGCTTCTCGGATGTTACGACGGTGCATAGGGACCCAAACTGTATCTCGAAGAACAGCCAAAGACCAGGGTAGGGCCGACCACATGTGAAGAGAGGACCGTTATTTGGCTGTAATGGCACGACGGTACTGCCTCAGTACCGCACGGCAACTGGCATCTGACCTCGCAGCTTCCACTGGCCGAGCTGTATCGAGGTAAGCGGTGCACAGAAGGCTTCGGCAGAATGGCCTTTATTGTCGGAGACCTGCGGTATGTGTATCTCTGACGCGTCTTCCCAGAAGTGAACGTCTAGGGTGGAGTCGTCAACATATAGCTAGACGATCGAAAAGGGGGCCAAAGTTCTTCACACAGATGAGAGTGATTCTGGACGGGTTCGCATCTGGAGGGAACGTGTATAAAGGCACATTTACATGCCGTGCGTGAGTTTCCTCGGAAACGCGAAATCTTAATTAAATAATTAATCTCTGACAAATAAATAAAGCCTATGGCACAGAACTGCAGCGCTATGCCGCTGATAAAACAAAATACGATTAGGACACTCTTATGTTTCATTAAGGGGCTCCGGAAAGGCTCAAAATCATGAAAAGTTCAATTTTTACTTTTTTGCGTTTTCTGAATCTGCAGACTATTACCTTTTAATAGATATATAATTTATTCAATTCCGAAGACTACAACTATTTTTAAATTTTTTTTGAAATGTGTTCTACATGGGCGTGACCCACTGTGGCGCTGTTAAACTGCTGTCAAATGGTGTTATTATTAACGTCCGTGTTCATCAGGTACATTTTAGTGATGTGAGATAAAGTATGTGTTGTGGCTAACCTGTGATGGTTCAATATATATCGCTGGTGTGATTGTCGATTGTTTCATGTTTATTTACTCTGTCGTTATCTCGAAAATATTCGTAATTAATTCTGTTTCTTGAGTCTCTGTTTTGTTGAAGTATAATAATGAGTAAAAGTAAAGTTATTAGAAATCCTCTGAAGGCTTTTAAGAAAAGGAGAAATGTTGGAAAGCCAAAAGTATGTGTTATTACTGTAAACAATAAAGACGATAAACAAGTGAGTGAACCTAACCTCTCAAGTACACCTGCCCATAGCAGTCAAAGTGGGAAAGAAAATACTTCACAGAAGAAGCTTGGTTCAATGAGTGAAAACTATGAATGTTTTATGGGCGAATCGGATGTGAATGAAATATTTGATATGTCGGTTCTCAAAGGAATTTTTTCAAACTGTGTAAGATGTATTCATTGTAGTGAAGTTGGCCTGGAACTCTCCATAATAAAGCACGTAGGACTTGCTAGTGAAATACAACTGAAATGTGATAAGTGTTCATACATGACCACCTTTTGGAACAGTGTTGCAGTAACTGCAACTGAAGAAAATGGTAGCAAAATCTACGAACACAACAACGAGCGATGCTTGCTTTAGACAAGGAACGCCTTCGGGCTGCAGACAGGGCTGTAAAGAGTCTAGAAATACAAGCAAGAGTAAACAGGAGGAGGAACAGGAGGAAGCTGGAGGAGGAGTTTGCAGAGGATGAAGATAATCTATCCTATGGACCTGGAATGCACTAAAAAGTTAATCCAATCTTTGTCGCTCGATTCCCAAAAGTTTTATTTTCTCATACTAATTACATGTTTTCTAAGGATCTTCCAAACATATTTGTTTCAAACTTTCAGTAAATGTTACACAGTACCTTCTGCATAATTTAACACAGCCTTTTTCCAAAAAACTGTACATTTTTTAATATATAAATAAAAAATTGCAAAAAAATGTTGTGAATTTTCATTACAATTGAAAAAAAATCATCTTTAATAACTGAACTAAAATTTTGTAAAATCCCTGTGTTAAGTTGTAGCCCATATTCCAATAAATAATCTGTAAAAAGTTCAACTTCTTACCTCAAATACTTTGTGAGGAAAGATGTAATTTATAAGCGTTATTTTAACATTGCAAGTATAGGGCGTTCCGGAGCCCCTTAACAAGAAGTAGGTGTGGAGAATAGCTGGTGCGGAAGCACGTATATTTTATTAACTGGCACACCGCCATATGTGGTGTTAGATAAGAACACTGCGAGTTGCAATCTCACTAGGCACTCGACCCTGTAAATATTCTATATTTATGAAAGTAAGTTGAATTATTTAACTGTAGGCTTATTCGTTGAATATATCTGATTTAACTAACTGTGTAAACTTTTTTATGTTTAGTAGACAGTCACCTCTGTACGACGTATTGACATGGCTGGCAAATTATTCTAATATTGAGATTTTGAGTCCGCACCTACCGCAGCAGTCTTTGGAAACGATTTAAATACGAAGTGCGATTATTTGAGTCTTATTTCACGGTCAACTACGAATAACATTGCATTTACGAAAAAGCCATTGTCAAGCGTCTGATGCCAAATAATTAAACGTCCACGTTCCAGATATGCAAATATTAATTACAACCAATCACTATCATACATAATTAATAATTAATATTTTATTTTATATTATTTATTTATTTATTTTATACGTGGAACACGATTTCGGGACCCTACATCGTGGAAAGAGACCGACATCCATGAGGGTCCCTAATTGTGTGGGCAGGGATTATGTTGACCACCTAAAACCTCTTCGTGAAATTGTAAGGGTGAATCGGCACGATTCAACTGCTGTCGGGTATCGTGACGAGACCCTGGGAACTCATGTTCAGTTGTTGCGAGGTGCTGTGGGCCCAGACTTCTTATTGGTGGACAATAGTTCTCGACAGGTATAGGTGGCTGATGTTTTCTTGGAAACGGAAGATATTGCACGCATAGTGTGGCTCGCTCGCTCAATCAATTTGAATGCCATATAGCACGTCTGGGATACATCACGTTAGTATCCACCAACCAGCCTCCAAGACTTGCGAGGAGCTCTGCTGGAAGAAAGGGAGTTATTGCCTCTAACGACTTAATTCGCAGCAGGCTCCGTCGCTGTAAGGCCCGTACTACTGCCACAGGTGACTGTGGCCGTCGGATTCAGCAAGTCTCTCGTCGTCTGTGTGTGCACTCCCTGCAACGAATCCCTGCGCATGTTACGAAAGCAGTACCTGCCTCTAGACGGTTCATGAAGCTGCCAACCAATCGTCTCCAGTACATACTCAAAAATGGTTCAAATGGCTCTGAGCACTATGGGACTTAACATCTGAGGTCATCAGTCCCCTAGAACTTAGAACTACTTAAACCTAACTAACCTAAGGACATCACACACATCCACGCCCGAGGCAGGATTCGAACCTGCGACCGTAGCAGTCCTGAGGTTCCGGACTGAGCGCCTAGAACCGCTCGGCTACCGCGGCCGGCAGTACATACTCCTTACAGAAAACTGCGTTAGAACATTCTAAAACTTCTCATTCGACTAAGAACTCCGCAATTCAAATTCTCTTCTCTGAATTTTGGTGGAAAAAGTGGCTTGCTGTCTCCCATGAGATCTGCGAAGAGTCAACCGTGAAATCCTTCGTAGTAAATGCGTGCCTCCTACTCTTGCAAGATGCTATCGCGCTCCACTCCGCCTTCAAGCATTTGGCTGTTTTCACCGATTTTTTAGCGCCAGGAGTGTGTCCCAAACCCACTCGCCAGGCTTGCCACGCAGAGGCCCCTCCATCCGGGTTGGACAGTTGGTCGGTTGGTTTGGGAAGGCGACCAGGTGCTGACAGGATTCACGACTGCGACATCGGTTCTGCAGTGAATTTTGCAAATGTTGACCTCTTCTACTGGTAATTCGTCACAATTCTCCTCAATGTCCGATTGTCACTCAACACACTCAACATTCAGTCAATGTCGGAAAGGTAGAAAATTTTTGTGACTGGGACAAAAATCACATAGAGAGACACACTGGGTTCAATTTTGGGTCCACTCCTATTCTTTATACATGTGAACGACCTTCCACTTAACATTCAACAAGCAAAATTGGCACTTTTTCCAAACGATATTACTGTTATAATAAATCACATTAGAGAGAAGGCAGTTGTCAAATGATATTTTCCTAAGAATTATCAAGTGGCTCTCTGCAAATGGACACTCCCTAAATTTTGAATTAAAAAAACACAACTTTAAGTTCTGTACAACAAATACAGTTATTCAATTGATGTAGCACACGAGAGGTGAGTAGTACGGTAGAAGCTCCAAATTTTTGGGTCTACATATTGGTGAAAATGTATTATATTGCGCATGGTAATGTGTTGCCTTTCTGGTGTTTTCATATTATAATTCACTCTCTGTACTTCGCGTAGAGGAATCAGCGGCATACGTCGTACTCTGATGCGACGCGTCTGATGACTGACGGCTACGTGAGAAAATGCGAGTGTCGGCTGTGGATAAGAGTCGAGACGCGCGCGATACGGCACTGCCCGTAGGAGCTACGCAGCGCGTAGTCTGGACGCTGAGCAAGCGGCGGCGGCTACCGCGCCACACACTCGCAGTGCCAGGCGTGAGCGGGGCAGACGCCCTCGGCTGATAACGGCCAGACAGGAAGAGGCTGCCGGCAACCCAGACCAAGCCAGACCCGCAGTGTCAGCGCTCCCTGGCCGTACCTGCCCGGAACTCTGCAACTAGGCCGGGTTCCTCCTATCCCACACTACTCCACCACAACTGATTCTACACTGAAGCGCCGAAGAAACTGGTACAGGCATTCGTATTCAAATACAGAGATATGTAAACAGGCCGCGATCGGCGGCGACTACGTAAGACAACAAGTGTCAGTTGTTAGATCGGTTACTCCTGCTACAATGACAGGTTATCAAGATTTAAGTGAGTTTGAACTTGTACACTACTGGCCATTGAAATTGCTACACCACGAAGAAGACGTGCTACGGACGCGAAATTTAACCGACAGGAAGAAGTTGCTGTGATATGCAAATGATTAGCTTTTCAGAGCATTCACACAAGGTTGGCGCCGGTGGCGACATCTACAACGTGCTGACATGAGGAAAGTTTCCAACCGATTTCTTATACACAAACAGCAGTTGACCGGCGTTGCCTGGTGAAGCGTTGTTGTGATGCCTCGTGTAAGGAGGAGAAATGCGTACCATCACGTTTCCGACTTTGATAAAGGTAGAATTGTAGCCTATCGCGATTGCGGTTTATCGTATCGCGACATTACTGCTCGCGTTGGTCGAGATCCAATGACTGTTAGCAGAATATGGAATCGGTGGGTTCAGGAGGGTAATACGGAACGCCGTGCTGGATCCCAACGGCCTCGTATCACTAGCAGTCGAGATGACAGGCATCTTATCCGCATGGCTGTAACGGATCGTGCAGCCACGTCTCGATCCCTGAGTCAACAGATGGGGACGTTTGCAAGACAACAACCATCTGCACGAACAGTTCGACGACGTTTGCAGCAGCATGAACTATCAGCTCGGAGACCATGGCTGTGGTTACCCTTGACGCTGCATCACAGACAGGAGCGCCTGCGATGGTGTACTCAGTGACGAACATGGGTGCACGAATTGCAAAACGTCATTTTTTCGGATGAATCCAGGTTCTGTTTAAAGCATCGTGATGGTCTCATCCGTGTTTGGCGACATCGATGTGAACGCACATTGGAAGTGTGTATTCGTCACCGCCATACTGGCGTATCACCTGGCGTGATGGTATGGGGTGTTATTGCTTACACGTCTCGGTCACCTCTTGTTCGCATTGACGGCACTCTGAACAGTGGACTTTACATTTCAGATGTGTTACGACCCGTGGCTCAACCCTTCATTCGATCCCTGCGAAACCCTACATTTCAGCAGGATAATGCACGACCGCTTGTTGCAGGACCTGTACGGGCCTTTCTGGACACAGAAAATGTTCGACTGCTGCCCTGGCCAGCACATTCTCCAGATCTCTCTCCAACGGAAAACGTCTGGTCAATGGTATCCGAGCAACTGGCACGTCACAAAGTCCAGTCACTACTCTTGACGAACTGTGGTATCGTGTTGAAGCTGTATGGGCAGCTGTACCTGTACAGGCTATCAAAGCTCTGTTTGAATCAATGCCCAGGCGTATCAAGGCCGTTATTACGGCCAGAGGTGGTTGTTGTTCTGGGTACAGTTTTCTCAGGATCTATGCACCCAAATTGCGTGAAAATGTAATCACATGTCAGTTGTAGTATAATATATTTGTCCAACGAATACCCATTTAACATCTGCATTTGTTCTAGGTGTAGCAATTTTAATGCCCAGTAGTGTAGTTATAGTCGGCACACGAGCGATGGGACATAGCATCTCCGAGGTAGCGACGAAGTGGGGCTTTTCCCGTAATACTATTTCACGAGTGTACCGTGGTGCTGCAAAAAGACCCTGCAAGAAAGGGACCAACGACGATCGAAGAGAATCGTTCAACATGACAGAAGTCCAACCCTTCCGCAAATTGCTGCAGATTTTAATGCTGGGCCATCAACAAGTGTTTGCGTGCGAAGCATCCAACGAAACATCATCGATATGGGCTTTCGGAGCCGAAGGTCCATTCGTGTACTCTCGATGGCAGCACAACACAAAGCTTCACGCCACGCCAGGGCCCTTCTTCACCGACATTGGACTGTTGATGACTGGAAACATGTTGCCCGGTCGGAGGAGTCTCGTTTCAAATTGTACCGAGCGAATGGACGTGTACGGGTGTGAAGAACAACCTCGTGAATCCATGGACCCTGCATTTCAGCAGGGCACTGTTCATGCTGGTGGATGCTCTGTAGTGATATGGAACGTGTGCAGTTGAAGTTATATGGCACCCTTAATAGGCCTAGAAACGACTCTGACAGGTGACACGTACGCATCCTGTCTGATCACCTGCATGCATTCATGTTCATTGTGCGTTCCGATGTATTTGGGCTATTCCAGCAGGACAATGCGACACCTCATACGTCCAGAATTACTACAGGGTAGCTCCAGGAACATTCTTCTGAATTTAAACACTTCCGCTGGCTACCAAACTCCCCAGACATTAACATTATTGAGCATGTCTTTGATGCCTTTCAACGTGATGTTTAGAAGAGATCTCCACCCCCCCCCCCCCCCCCGTTCTCTTACGGATTTGTGGACAGCCCTGAAGGATTCATGGTGTCATTTCCCTCCAGCAGTACTTCAGACATTAGTCGAGTCCATGTCACGTCGTGTTGCCACACTTCTGCGAGCTCGCGGAGGCTCTACACGATACTGGGCAGGTGAGCCAGTTTCTTTGGCTCTTCAGTGTAGCTGTGGCAGGTCCCGGTGGAGGTTCGAGTCCTCCCTCGGGCATGGGTGTATGTGTTCGTCCTTAGGATAATTTAGGTTAAGTAGTGTGTAAGCTTAGGGACTGATGACCTCAGCAGTTAAGTCCCATAAGATTTTACACACATTTGAGCATATTTTTCTTCAGTGTAAATGACCCCCAGGATTCAATTTGTTGTTCTTCGTATCTCATTAAGGCCAAATGAAACTAGCTCTACCTGGCACATACAACCTGTCGTTGTTACTAATGATATTTTGTTTTCTTATGTCTGTGCAGGTTGCGTAAGATTAAACCGGATTCAAAAGCGCAACTAATGTGACGCCAGAGATTGCAGCTTTCTGTAGTGGCACCATGAGCTACCGTTCACATGGGACGCCACAAATTCTACGTGGTTGCACAGTTTTCAACATGGTATCGACTGAAATTATTTCGCGAGTATTAACGTTATAGTGCAGTTTATGGTATTATGGCCGTGACAAGAGTTAAATACAAGGATAACGAAACCCAAATGTTAGGTGCGAAAATACATTTCACGCAGGAATAAATCAGGGGCCACAAGGCGTTTACAAAAGAAATAACACTCAAAGACGAAAATTCTGTCTCCTATGGGATACTAACAAAGAACTGGCATGTAAATATCGTCTGCAGACATGCCACTCTTCCAGGATTACAAAATCTTATTGTATTCGTTGATCTAGGCACGTCTAACAACTAATTTTTAGTTTAATAGCTGATACGTCACACTTTGGGGCCATTTCCCGCACACAGTCCACATCTGATACACTGTTTGGACTCCCAGATCGCGAAGTTTCTACGGCTCCCTTTTTTGTTGCATAAAAGTTTGTTTAGTAATTCATCCAAAAGTCTTTTAAGATTGTGAGATAGGCCTTTGTCATTGGTTTATGGGTATTGCACACACATGCACACACAGCCGCCCGGAGTGGCCGAGCGGTTCTAGGCGCTACAGTCCGGAACCGGTTCGAATCCTGCCTCGGGCATGGATGTGTGTGATGTCCTTAGGTTAGTTAGGTTTAAGTAGTTCTAAGTTTTATGGGACTGATGACCTCAGTAGTTGTCCCATAGTGCTCAGAGCCATTTGAACACACACACACACACACACACACACACACACACACATACACACACTCTCTCTCTCCCCCTCTCTCTCTCTCTCTCTCTCTCTCTCTCTCACACACACACACACACACACACACACACACACATACACACACTGCTACAGAAAATTAAACATAAGTTGTTGTTCTTGTAGTTCCAGAAGCTTCGAATGTGTACCTGCCGACCTCTGTTCTGACTTTTTCAGTAATAAAATGAAAACACGCTGAAATCGAAGGAATTACAGTAGCAATTACTAAATGATAACACCATAAGTATGCTCGTGTTTCGAATACACAGGGAGAAACGCAGGAAGGAAAGTGGCCTAACGAAGTACAACAAAGTTATACATTTTGTGGCATAACAAAACTAGCGTCTCTAAAATTGCGCCACTGAAAACTGGGAATTCATGTATGGAACTGCAATGCAACAGCAGTATGCCATTAACTGTGGTGACACATCTGTTTTGTGTGTGATCCAGCTTTAGTCAAGTGTCAACTTGGGCCAACTGAGCCAGATTTCTTTTTGTGGCTCACAAAAGCAGTCTTCTCCCAACATGAACCATAGACCTTGCCGTTGGTGGGGAGGCTTGCGTGCCTCAGCGATACAGATGGACGTACCATAGGTGCAACCACAACGGACAGATATATGTTGAGAGGCCAGACAAACGTATGGTTCCTCAAGAGGGGCAGCAGCCTTTTCAGTAGTTGCAGGGCCAACAGTCTGGATGATTGACTGATCTGGGCTTTTACAATAACCAAAACGCCCTTGCTGTGCTGGTACTGCGAACGGCTGAAAGCAAGGGGAAACTACAGCCGTAATTTATCCCGAGGGCATGCAGCTTTGCTGTATGGTTAAATGATGATGGCCTCGTCTTGGGTAAAATATTCCGGAGGTAAAATAGTCCCCCATTCGGATCTCCGAGCGGGGACTACTCAAGAAGACGTCGGTATCAGGAGAAAGAAAACTCGCGTTCTACGGATCGGAGCGTGGAATGTCAGATCCCTTAATCGGGCAGGTAGGTTAGAAAATTTAAAAAGGGAATGGATAGATTAAAGTTGGATATAGTGGGAATTAGTGAATTTCGGTGGCAGGAGGAACAAGACTTTTGGTCTGGTGAATACAGGGTCATAAATACAAAATCAAATAGGGGTAATGCAGGAGTAGGTTTGATAATGAATAAAACAATACGAATGCGGGTAAGCTACTGCAAACAGCACAGCGAACGCATTTTTGTGGCCAAGATAGACACGAAGCCCACGCCTACGTCAGTAGTACAAGTCTACATGCCAACTAGCTCTGCAGATGACGAAGAAATTGAAGAAATGTATGATGAGATGAAAGAAATCATTCAGATAGTGAAGGGAGACGAAAATTTAATAATCATGGGTGACTGGAATTCGATAGTAGGAAAAGGAAGAGAAGGAAGCGTAGTAGGTGAATATGGATTGGGGGTAAGAAATGAAAGAGGAAGCCGCCTGGTGGAATTTTGCACAGAGCACAACTTAATCATAGCTAATACTTGGTTCAAGAATCATAAACGAAGGTTGTATGTATGGAAGAAGCCTGGAGATACTGACGGGTTTCAGATAGATTATATAAAGGTAAGGCAGAGATTTAAAACCAGGTTTTAAATTGTAAGACATTTCCAGCGGCAGATGTGGACTCTGACTACAATCTATTGGTTATGAACTTTAGATTAAAACTGAAGAAACCGCAAAAAGGTGGGAATTTAAGGAGATGGGACCTGGATAAACTGAAAGAACCAGAGGTTGTACAGAGTTTAAGGGAGAGCATAAGGGAACAATTGACAAGAATGGGGGAAAGAAATACAGTAGAAGAAGAATGGGTAGCTTTGAGGAATTAAGTAGTGAAGGCAGCAGAGGATCAAGTAGGTAAAAAGACGAGGGCTAGTAAAAATCCTTGGGTGACAGAAGAAATATTGCATTTAATTGACGAAAGGAGAAAATATAAAAATGCAGTAAATGAAGCAGGCAAAAAGCAATACCAACGTCTCAAAAATGAGATCGACAGGAAGTGCAAAATGGGTAAACAGGCATGGCTACAGGACAAATTTAAGTACGTAGAGGCATATTTCACTAGGGGTAAGACAGGTACTGCCTACAGAAAAATTAAAGAGGCCTTTGAAGTAGAGAGAACCACTTCTATGAATATCAAGAGCTCAGATGGAAAACCAGTTCTAAGCAAAGAAGAGAAGGGAAAATGGTGGAAGGAGTATATACAAGGTCAGTACAAGAGCGATGTACTTGAGGGCAATATTATGAAAATGGAAGAGGACGTGGATGACGATGAAATGGGAGATATGATACTGCGTGGAGAATTAGACACAGCACTGACCTAAGTCGAAACAAGGACCCGGGAGTAGACAACATTCCATTAGAACTACTGACAGCCTTGGGAGAGCCAGTCCTGACAAAACTCTACCATCTGGTGAGTAAAATGTATGAGACAGGCGAAATACCCACAGACTTCAAGAAGAATATAATAATTCCAATCTCAAAGAAAGCAGGCGTTGACAGGCGCGAAAATTACCGATCTATCAGTTTAGTAAGTCACGGCTGCAAAATACTAACGCGAATTCTTTACAGACGAATGGAAAAACTGGTAGAAGCCGAGCTCGGGGAAGATCAGTTTGGATTCCGTAGTAATATGAGAACATGTGAGGCAATACTGACATTACGACTTATTTTAGAAGCTAGATTAAGAAAAGGGAAACCTACGTTTCTAGCATTTGTAGACTTAGAGAAAGCTTTTGGCAATGTTGACTGGAATACTCTCGCAAATTCTGAAGACGGCAGGGGTAAAATACAGGGAGCCAAAGGCTATCTACAATTTGTACAGAGACCAGATGGCAGTTATAAGAGTCGAGGGACATTAAAGAGAAGCAGTGGTTGGGAAGGGATTGAGACAGGGTTGTAGCCTCTCCCTGATGTTGTTCAATCTGTATATTGAGCAGGCAGTGAAGGAAACAAAAGAAAAATTCGGAGTAGGTATTAAAATCCATGGAGAAGAAATAAAAACTTTGAGGTTCGCCGATGACATTGTAATTCTGTCAGAGAGAGCAAAGGTCTTGGAAGAGCAGTTGAACGGAATGGACAGTGTCTTGAAAGGAGGACATAAGATGGACATCAACAAAAGCAAAACGAGGATAATGGAATGTAGTCGAATTAAGTCGAGTGATGCTTTGGGAATTAGATTAGGAAATGAGACACTTAAAGTAGTAAAGGAGCTTTGCTATTTGGGGAGCAAAATAACTGATGATGGTCGAAGTAGAGAGGATATAAAATGTAGACTGGCAATGGCAAGGAAAGCGTTTCTGAAGAAGAGAAATTTGTTAACATCGAGTATAGATTTAAGTGTCAGAAAGTCGTTTCTGAAGGTATTTGCATGGAGTGTGGCCAAGTATGGAAGTGAAACATGGACGATAAATAGTTTGGACAAGAAGAGAATAGAATCTTTTGAAATGTGATGCTACAGAAGAATGCTGAAGATCAGATGGGTAGATCATATAAGTAATGAGGAGGTACTGAATAGGATTGTGGAGAAGAGGAGTTTGTGGTACAACTTGACTAGAAGAAGGGATCGGTTGGTAGGACATGTTCTGAGGCATCAAGGGATTACCTATTTAGTATTGGAGGGCAGCGTGGAGGGTAAAAATCGTAGAGGGAGACCAATAGATGAATACACTAAGCAGATTCATAAGGATGTAGGCTGCAGTAGGTACTGGGAGATGAAGAAGCTTGAACAGGATAGAGTAGCATGGAGAGCTGCATCAAACTAGTCTCAGGACTGAAGACCACAACAACAACAACAAAAGCAGTCTTACTGTAGATGCTCGTACTAATCCACTGTCGCTTTGTGATGAATTTATTTATTTTTCAAGCTTTTTTTAAAGCTTGGATTATAGAGCCAATAGATTGCACGTAACTGGTAGGTACAATGACCTGGGTTTCGACACCTACTAGGGGTGTCTTCATCAGAATGAAATTATGATAAATCGTAAAATTACATTGCTTTTTAGCAAAGGTCAGAATTTAGAGCAGCTTAGCTCAAGTGAAGCAACAGCCTTGCCACAGTGGATACACCGGTTCCCGTCAGATCACCGAAGATAAGGGTTGTCGCACGTGGCCGGCACTTGGATGGTTGTCCATCTGTGTCTCCATGTGCTGTTGCCATTTTTCGGTGTGCATTCAGCCTCGTGATGCCGACTGAGGAGCT
The DNA here is from genome assembly GCF_023864345.2 of Schistocerca serialis cubense. Taxonomy (NCBI): domain Eukaryota; kingdom Metazoa; phylum Arthropoda; class Insecta; order Orthoptera; family Acrididae; genus Schistocerca; species Schistocerca serialis. Next base: position 730,580,992 of record NC_064641.1, read on the forward strand.
ACTCGACAGAATAGTAGCGGTTCCGTTCAAAGAAAACCATCATAACGACAGGGAGAGCGGTGTGCTGACCGTACATCTCTCCTATCCGCATCCTCCTCTAAGGATGGCGCGAAGGTCGGACGGTCCCGATGAGCCACTTATGGCCTGAAGACGGAATGCTATGCGAAAGTCAAAAGTGAAATAAAATTTTCTAGTCTTTGCTACGTGCGCCCAGCTGGGAATAACATTAGACAGATGTTGTTCTCAGCTGGTCACACGTGGCGAAGACTAGAACGTTTTATTTCACTTTTGAGCATAGCTGCTCTAAACTCTGACCATTGCTTTTTACCAATGTAAATTTACTATTTATCATAATCTCATTCTGATAAAGATACCCCCAGTAGGTGTCGAAACCAAGCTTCTTGTACCTACCAGTTTTGTGCAACCGGTTGGCAGTGTAATCCTGTGTTGAAACTAGTATATGGTTGCTGAGTAACAGCCTTGTTTAAAACTGTTTGTCGCAATCTGAAAATAACATGAAGACGAAGACAGATTATTCCCATGTGGTTCAAATTCTTTCGAAGATAATGCGCGTAAAGGATATGTCAAACCTATAAACGCACATGACAACATCAAGAAATTGTCCGATACGCTGCTGAAAAACCAGACGTTAAATGTAGCTGAAGTACACTGTCTGATAAAAACGATGCAGACACCACTATGTAATGCGAAACTGGCCCCTAGATCTTACGAGAGGAGGGAACCGCCAGATTAAAAGGAGGCGGGGAGTATTGTATTGTCAGTAGAAAAAACAGTAACAGCAGAATTGGTCAGACAGAAGCTCAGTGACTTCGAACATGGGTTAGTAAATCGGTATCACCGCTGTAACAAACCCATCATTGACATTTCAACTCTTCTAAAGATAGCCAAGTTGACTATTGGTGATGTGAATGTGAAATGAAAACAGGAAGGAACAACCAGAGATAAACCCACAACAGGCAGATCTCATGTAATGGCAGTCAGGGATCGTCGGGTTTTGTGGACGTTGGTTGAAAGAAATCGCATGAAAGCAGAGGAATGAACTACTCGTAAGTACCAAAGTGGTACCAACAGTCCAGCTTGCACAATGAGTGTGAGTAGCGAGTTAAAATGAATGGGCAACAATTGTCGCCGAGTATCTCGTAAGCCACATATTTTTACAGCCAGTGCTAAAAAACGCTTGGGATGGTGTAAGGAGAGACGTCTCTGGACAATGGACAACTGGAAACGCGAGAGCTGGAGTGATGAATGAGCTATATCCTGTGGCAATCCGATGCAAGGGTTTCGGTTAAAATTGTGGGAGAAAGTTAGGTGTCATCATTTACAGTGCCAACATTGAAGTAAGGAAGAGATAGTGTTACGGTACGGGGACGTTTTTCGTATTTCGGGTGCGGGCCCGTTATTGTGCTTAAGAGAAGCTAAATGCAGAAGGAAATGAACACACACTGAAGCGCCAAAGAAACTGGTATAGCAAGCTTATTCATGTACAGAGGTATGTAAACTGGCAGTATACGGCGCTGCGGTCGGCAACGCCTATGCAAGACAACAAGTGTCTGGAGCTGTTTTGTCAGATCGGTTACTCCTGCTGCAATGACAGGTTATCAAGATTTAAGTGAGTTTGGACGTGGTAGTATAATCGGCGCACAAGCGATGGGATACCGGTGAAGTGGGGATTTTCCCGTACGACCATTTCACGAGTGAATATCAGGAATCCGGTAAAACATGAAATCTCCAACATCGCCGCGGCCGGAAAAAGATCCTGCAAGAAAAGGACCAATGACTAGTGAAGAGAATCGTTCAACGTGACAGAAGTGCAACTCTTCCGCAAATTGCTGCAGATTTCAATGCTCGGCCATCAACAAATGTCAGCGTGCGAACCATTCGACGAAGCATCATCGATATGGGCTTTCGGAATCGAAGGCCCACTTGTGTACCTTGATGACTGCCGACACAAAGCGTTACGCATCGCCTGTGTCCGTCAACGCCGACATTGGACTGCTGATGACTGGACACAAGTTGTCTGTTCGGATGAGTCTCTTTTCGAATTCTATCGATCGGATGGACGTGTACGGGTAGAGAGTTAACATCATCAATCCACGGACCCTGCATGTCAGCAGGGACTGCTCAGGATGGTGGAGGCTCTGAATGGTATGGGACGTTTGCAGTTTCAGTGGTACGGGGTCCCCAATACGTCTAGATACGACTCTGACACGTGGCACTTACATAAGAAACCTGTCTGATCACCTGCATGCACTCCGACAGACTTGGGCAATTTCAGCAGGACACTGTGACACCCCACACGTTCATAATTGCTATAGAGTGGCTCCAGGAACACTCTGCTGAATTTAAACACCTCCGCTGGCCACCAAACTCCCCAGACATTAACATTACTGAGTATATCTGGCATGTCTTGCAACGTTCTGTTGAGATGAGATCTCCACACACTCGTAGAGCTTTATGGACAGCCCTGCAGGACTCATGGAGTCAGTTCCCCCCAAGTATTACTTAAGACATTTTTCGGGTCCATGCCACGTCGTGTTGCACACTTCCGTGTGCTTGCGGAGGCCCTACAGGATATTAGGCAGGTGTACCAGTTTCTTTTGCTCTTCAGTGTATTTTACAGCATTCTGTACAGCGTACAGTAGAACAACCGTTAGGGGACGATAGTCGTTTGTATCAGCATGCAGTGCACCCTGTCATAAAGCACCATCTGTGAGGCAGCACCTTGTTGAGAATATGTCTGAAATGGACTGGCTTCTCCAGGGTCCTGACCTGAAGCTGATGCAATGAATACCTTTACGATGAGTTAGAACATCGACTTCGTTCCTGACAGCAGAGCACCTTGTCTGCTTTCAGATCTTGAGGAAGAATGGATTGTCATTCCTTCACACACTTTCAGACATCTCATTAAAAGTGTTCCGATCAGAGATCAAGCCGTCATAAAGGTGACGGATTCACAAACTCCATATCAATGTTCATTAATAGGTGTCCAGATACTTCTGATAAGTATTGTTTGGCAGAATGGCAGGTGTTACTCGATGAAGAAGCAGGTTGTTATTCATCGAAATTTGTGGAGACGTACACAGCATAAAGGCTATTAAATGATTGAACTTGTATTCCATCAGGAACTGATGACGATATTCAGCATTAATATAAAGTGTTACCAGTATGGTCACGAATACACTGTTTTATTCGTTGTAACTTGGAAGCGAACAGCTTCCACATTTTATCTTCGGGAATTTCTCGCCATGCTTCAAACGACAAGCTTTCTCAGTTCGTCAAAACTGCTGGCTGTAGGCTGATACGAAAGTATGCATCTTCCTATCAATTTCCAAACATGACCTGAAGATGACAAATCAGGCTATCTGGCAGGTAGTCAAGGATCCGTATATCGGTCAATGCGTTCCTGGTGTCACTTGCAGTACTGAGGCTCGCATTATCCTGCGGCAATATGCAATTTAATTCCCTGATCATGAAGTGTATTACAATAGGGTTTACCATTTCAGACCTTAGTTTCTCCAGGAGTAGACGATGTTTAAATAACTTACAGGAATGCAGATGGGTGACGTGGCTATTCTCAACGCAAAGCTGCAAGCCGTGTGCAAGGGAATTTAAGGGGTAGCGACAGGATGACGTACGCAAATATTGCTCAAATTCAGGATTTTTACTCCGCACTGGAGTGTAATAGGCAAATGGGCTTTGCTGCAATGAATGGAGCATACATTGAAGTTTCTGTTGCAACTTTTTATTGAAAAATGTTAATATCTTCTCTGTGTAATTTGGATTTTCCCGAGGAAGCCCTGAAAGTAGTTAGATCGACGGATGTAACTGTAACTCGTGTTGTGGTTATCTGAAACATGAAATTAACGTATCATCCTGATCCTTCCAGATGTCATTTTAATTCGTTGTAGGGATTTGCAAAATAAAAAAAAAGTTTTTGGCGAAATTACAAATATTTGAAAAAACGGCCTTCTGTTTTGGCCGAAAAAATTATAAATATCAACAACAACAAAATCGGGTACGATGAACTGAAGAGAATTCAGTTTGCTTCAAGGGAGACCAAAAATCATTACAATCGTGTGAAAGTTGTAGCGTGGGCGACGACAAGCAAGCCGAAAAACATGGTTTTGAGGAAACGCGTTTAAAGCTAGAAAAGTGTTTATCATATAAAAAAGGGAACGAAACTTGAAATTTACGAGTTATCATTGATGCCTGGTCCATAACAACTATCGCCCCGGCTAGTGGATGGCCACTTTCTGTTACTTTGATCTGATCACCCCTCATTTTCGTCCTCAAAGCTCTTTTCGTAGCTGAGAAAATCGCCGCTGGCGTTTCTATCTTCACAGAATCGGCGAATTTCATCGTCGATTTTGAGCTGAAGGCCATTTGCCACGTTCTTTAATACAATAAGGCCTACATTGAATGGACATATGGCCTAATTTGAAGCAATGTTGATAATTTCGTTTAGACTGGACGTTATTTTTGGAGCGTATCTCCGAATGCGACTATTGAAACTTCCGTTCACATTTTGAGTGAAACTGCGCAGACAACGCTCCAGCAAGTCAGGTCTACTCAATTCGGCATAAACAGGGAGTGAGAGCGCGGAACCGGTTTGTCTAACGCCGTGGCGTGCCGTGAAATCTCGGCTCCAAACGCTCCCAAAATCGTTACTTTTTGGAGTTCGAACATAATATTTTGGGAAATAGTTCTTCGCTGATTATTCATTCGAATTCCTTAAAAAAATTTTGAGCTTTTACGACTGTCACCCTCTCGTTTCCCCTTAAAACTTTTGTTTGCGGAGCAGTTGCAGAAAGATAATACACACACCAATTAATGCCAGAGTCTCCGTGTTGCTATATTCCATAGGATGATTGATGCCAAAACAATGTTCTGCAACAGCCGATTTCCCGGGTGTTGTAAGCGTGTGCACTGTACACTGACCTCCCACGGTCTTGATAATCTGACCAATATATGACATGTCACAATTACACGGAATACGATAGACACCCGCCTTACGCAGACCAAGTTATTAGATTCTGAATTTAATTTCTTTTTTAATATTATGCCCTGATAATTTTGTACATAAATGATTGTACCTCTTTTTATGATGCCGTGGGGAAGAGTACAGCAGAACACCGACGACAGCAGGCCGACCACTGACACACAATAACGAGTAGAACACGGCATGTCCCATAATCCGATTTTCGACAGACGTTGCTCAATGGAAGAGTGGTCGAAATAAGCGAACAAGTGTCTCGGATTATCAGAAGACGTTCTAAGGTCTCCGAGTAAACGACGGTAAACGTTTTCGAGGTACTTTATGTGCATTTTAGCGACTAAATAGTGCAACCGAAGCGGTGGCACGCTTTCGCGCCCCGTGTTCGAAACCCGATTTTAATTTTCATTCAATTTTGGTAAACATTTTTGGAATACAGTGATCAATAGATTATTATATTTTGACTAAAGTTCAGTCTTGATCACACCATTTATGTTTCAATGACATAGGTAACCGGTTTCGGCTATTTTTACATAACCATCATCAGACCCATGTCTCCCTTAGGATGGTAGGCGGAGCTCTCCTCAGCTGCTACGAAGTCAACTGACAACAAGTCAGTTGACTTCGTAGCAGCTGAGGAGAGCTCCGCCTACCATCCTAAGGGAGACATGGGTCTGATGATGGTTATGTAAAAATAGCCGAAACCGGTTATCTATGTCATTGAAACATAAATGGTGTGATCAAGACCGAACTTTAGTCAAAATATATTAATTTTTATTATTTTTCTTGTTTTTCATTTATCTACCCATGTCCGTAGAGGATTTCTACATAAATGTTTTCCAATTATGTTGAGATAATGTTGTCTTTATTATAATGTTGTCTTTATTCGTCTAAGTCCGCAGCTCGTGGTCGTGCGGTAGCGTTCTTGCTTCCCTCGCTCGGGTTCCCGGGTTCGATTCCCGGCGGGGTCACGGATTTTCTCTGCCTCGTGATGACTGGGTGTTGTGTGCTGTCCTTAGGTTAGTTACGTTTAAGTAGCTCTAAGTTCTAGGGGACTGATGACCATAGATGTTAAGTCCCATAGTGCTCAGAGCCATATTCGTCTAAAAGTGGTATGTCTGATGAATGAATTAAAAAACAACAATAAATGAATAGAATAATTACTTTGAATTATTTTCATAGAAATTTCTATAGCATATGTTGATTCATAATTAACTGTAAGCCCCATTTTTCACAAACGTGATCAATTATACGCGGTTTGCCACAGAGTTATTGCCAACGCTTGAAATTTGCAGGAATATTAACGAAGTTTCTTTCCCTAGTGAGAAATATCTCTTGGCACATTTTCCTTCGCGCGAGGTTCATGGTGTTTAGAATTTGTGTGTTTCGATTGTTCCTATGATCAGCATCATCCAAGGAAATGCACCAAACTTTCCTCAAGAATAAACATAAGAAAAAAATATACGAATTAAGAACAGATTTAAGAATGGGATATAAGAATATGATAATTTAAAACATTGCAATCCCCCAAAATGCCATACACACATATATGTTATTACATAAGTGGGACACTTATTGTGAAAATCAGTAGTAATTTTACAATTAATATAACGTCCGTGTGTCCCCATAGTCGAGGAGAAACACTCGACTAGTAACCTTCTACAGACATATGTAGATAAACGAAAAATATAAAAAAATAGAAACAAAAAACCGGGTTGTGAACACGGAACGCAAAACTGATACGCTGCGATGCTAGCCATTAGGCCACCAGTATCGCGTCTAAAAGGAGTCGAAATTACATCGAAGCCTTCCACGGTCTTTTCTCAGAAACGGTCGAGTATCTACGAATAAACCGAGACACGTGTTCGCTTATTTTGGCTCCTCTTCCACTGAGGTAAGTTTCTGGGAAATTTGGTAATGGCATTTGCCGTGTTCTCCTTGTGAGCAAAAGCCAGCTCCTAGAAGAACATCCTACCGGTGACTGTTGCCCACCTCTGCCCTCAACTGAATTACCTAATGAAAATAAATGTATTTGTTTTAATCTGAGTACAGGTGATTATATTGTGGTTCTGCATGCTTATTGATGTCTCACGTCACGATCTCTGGTGAAACACCAACGGTTCAAGAAATGATGATTATTTATTCTAGTTACCATTCATGAAGCAAATAGTATTTGATTATTTTACAAGAGCTACTGAAAGTCATTTTACTTGTGTTGATTGATGATTACTGTAGAGAACAGAAAATGACTTGCGCAAATAAGATATTTCAGCTAGAGATTTTTTACGGTGCTGTCAGTTTCAAAAGTAGGCTTTATCACTCACAATTTTTCGACGAAGCTAACGTTTGTACAAGGACAGTTTAAAGTATTTTTGCTCAAGATAGTCATTCGACGTTCGGATCTGCTTCTCAGAAAATTTATTTGATTACCTTCAAAATTTATTTGCGAGTTACACCACAGCAAACAGAAATCCGAACACGGTCAGGGAAAGGTAAAACTCAGCTTTCAGTCCAGCACAAGGCTGATTAATTGAAACTTGAACTTCTGCTATGGTTCTACATCGGAAGCGAGACTGTAGGGCCGCACCATCGACCAGTCATTGCCTCACATAATACTGACTATCTGTGCGATCTACCACTATGATGCTCTCATGTCCCCACATACCAATGATCCAACCATTCCCAAAGTCCGAAAGATGCTGATAAGAGGCATGAGCGCGTCGTTTGCGCATAATGTGTTGAAATCTTCACCTGAAAATCCATGTTAACGTTAGCTACATCCAACAGCCATCATGAACTCATACGGGTATTTATCCACAGGAATGGCTCCTTTCTGTATTGCAAAGAGGCCCACAAACGTATGAAATTATAATCAGCTTTTTTGTTTTTTCATGGTCATCAGCCTTCTGACTGGTTTGATGGGGCCCGCCACGAATTCCTCTCCTGTGCTAACCTCTTCATCCCAGAGTATCACTTTCAACAAACGTCCTGAATTGTTTGCTGGGTGTATTCCAGTCTCTGTCTTCCTCTACAGTTTTTGCTTTCTACAGCTCCCTCTAGTACCATGGAAGTCATTCGCTCATATCTTGACAGATGTCCTATCTTGTCCCTTCTCCTTATGAATGTTTTCCACTTACTCCTTTCCTCTCCGATTATGCACAGAACCTCCTCATTCCTTACCTTATCAGTCCACCTAATTTCCAACATTCGTCTATAGCACCACATCTCAAATGCTTCGATTCTCTTCTGTTCCGGTTTTCCCACAGTCCATGTTTCACTACCATATAATGCTGTACTCCAGACGTACATCCTCAGAAATTTCTTTCTCAAATTAAAGTTGATATTTGATATTAGTAGACTTCTCTTTGCCCTTTTTGCCATTGCTAGTGTGCTTTTGATGTCCTCCTTGCTCCGTTATTATACTGCCTAGGTAGCAGAAATCCTTAACTTCATCTACTTCGTGACCATCAATCCTAATGTTTTCTCCCTCTTCTCATTTCTTCTACATACGCCTTCTACATCTCCGTTACTGCCTAGGTAGCAGAAATCCTTAACTTCATCTACTTCGTGACCATCAATCCAAATGTTTTCTCCCTCTTCTCATTTCTATTACTTCTGATTACCTTCGTCTTTCTTCGATTTATGATACAGACATGGAAATATTGGGGCATCGGTTTGATAGGGTTCGCTCAAGATCTTCATGATGTAATAATTTCCTCATTCTTCAGGGTAAGTAAAGATCCGCTTGGTCAATCTACTGGGGCTCATTCTTAACTGATGTCCTTATAAAGGACACATGCAGTTTCAGTTTGTTGTGATGACGCCTTCTACATCGCGTCCCAGGAGGAACTGTCAGTATTTATGATATGACAGGAACGATCACTCGGAGCCAAAAATTCCGGTAAACATGGTGTCTAAAATGCATATTTTAAGGCCTATCACCACCTCATCAGCTTCGATACTGTGAAACATATCTCTTTGCCTTCCATATTTTCAGAAGTGTTTGTTAGACAAACAAGAAAAAAATGTCCAGTATACATGGCATCTAAGGAACTATTATACAGGGTGAGTCACCTAACATTACGTCTGGATATATTTCGTAAACCACATCAAATAATGACGAATCGATTCCACAGACCGAACGTGAGGAGAGGGGCTAGTGTAATTGGTTAATACAAACCATAAAAATATGCACGGAAGTATGTTTCTTTAACACAAACCTACGTTTTTTTTAAATGGAACCCCGTTAGGTTTGGTAGCACATCTGAACATACAAACAAATACGTAGTCAGTGCCGTTTGTTGCATTGTAAAATGTTAATTACATCCGGAGATATTGTAACCTAAAGTTGACGCTTGAGTACCTCTCCTCCGCTGTTCGATCGTGTGTATCGGGGAGCACCGAATTACGTAGGGATCCAAAGGGAACTGTGATGGACCTTAGGTACAGAAGAGACTGGAATAGCACATTACGTCCACATGCTAACACCTTTTTGTTGGTCTTTTTCACTGACGCACATGTACATTACCATGAGGGGTGAGGTACACGTACACACGTGGTTTCCGTTTTCAATTACGGAGTGGAATAGAGTGTGTTCCGACATGTCAGGCCAATGTGGTGGCCATCATTTGCTGCACACAATTGCAATCTCTGGCGTAATGAATGTCGTACACGCCGCAGTACATCTGGTGTAATGTCGCCGCAGGCTGCCACAATACGTTGTTTCATATCCTCTGGGGTTGTAGGCACATCACGCTACATATCCTCCTTTAACGTACCCCACAGAAAGAAGTCCATATTTTCTACTGTTACCGTTGACTTATATCAACACCTGTATGCAGCTAGGGGTATTCATTTCATTGTAATTTCACCAAAATGAATCATTTCACTAATAACAAGGAGAAACTATTCAGTAATTGAACAGTCAACAAACGACCAGTGCCATTTAATGCGGAGCTAAAATATTATCACAATCACTGTATTCAGCAGAACAACTCGCGATGAAAAGCAAAGGTCTGCAGTATGACTACAAAGCAAGGAGGGGACGGTCTTACGCTCAATAAGAAGTAGTGATGACTGTACAGGGTTTCCCGAGGAGGAATAGCTAATATTCAGGAATATGACTAGAACGACCATTCGAAGCAAAAAACTAAAACATGCGCCTTAATAACTATACGCATTTTTTCATCGATACTCTGACAGATTGATGGTCAAGAAGTAGATGAAGTTAAGGAATTCTGCTACCTAGGCAGTAAAATCTCTTCTACTGCAAGCTCTTTGCTTATCATATTCTGGAATGAGGTAGTTATTATGGACCAAATCAATATAAAAAGTTATCAGGTTAAAATGAGCTCTGTAATGTTCATCTTAAGAGCTATGAGACAGGTTTCGGAGTAGCGAAGACGAGCGAATGGACATAGCTCCAGTATCTTAAGTGCGGATGCACCTAGGTGCGACCTCTTCCGGAAATCATGCTAAATGCTGCGAGAAATGAGGGTGGTGGACAGATGACACTACGTCTGTAGCGTGCAGCAAGTTGGGAACTTGCGTGGGGTGTGAAGTATTCTCAGGTAGCCGAAGTGATTAAGACGACCGCTCGCGTAAAGCGAGAAAGCCGGGTTCGAGTCCATCTCCCGTACAATATTTCACTTGTCGCCATTGAAGTATTTCAGTACCCTCATGCGGTTGACGGCGGTATCTCTCTTTAATCATGCTTGGTTGGTTGATTTATGGGAGGGGAGCAAACAGCGAGGTCATCGGTCCCATCGGATCAGGGGAAAGTAGGGAAGGAAGTTGGGCGTGTCCTTTCAAAGGAAGCATCCCACAATTTGCGTGAAGCGATTTAGGGAAATCACGGAAAACCTAAACCGGATGCGGGTTTGAACCATCGTCCTCCCGATTGCGACTCCAGTGTGGTAACCACTGCGCCACATCGCTCGGTTTCCACCAAGCATATAAACAGCCGCAGAAATATGAATGTGTATTGTCTGTTCTTTTGGACATGTCTGAAAGAACATCCACCACATATACAGGGTGAGTCACCTAATGTTACCGCTGGATATATTTCGTAAACCACATCAAATACTGACGAATCGATTCCACAGACCGAACGTGAGGAGAGGGGCTAGTGTAATTGGTTAATACAAACCATAAAAAGATGCACGGAAGTATGTTTTTTAACACAAACCTACGTTTTTTTAAATGGAACTCCGTTAGTTTTGTTAGCACATCTGAACATATAAACAAATACGTAATCAGTGCCGTTTGTTGCATTGTAAAATGTTAATTACATCCGGAGATATTGTAACCCTAAGTTGACGCTTGAGTACATGACTCGAACCCGAGATCTCCTGCTTACATGGCATACGCTCTCTCCATCTTTTTTTCTCTTTTTTTTTCATTTTGTTCGTTTCTGATCGTTGTGTTTGGTCGTTGCGGTCGTCACATGACACCCGTTCAAGTTCGTTTGTTGATCCTTCTACTCAGTTTTTGATTACAGAGGCCAACCGGCTCTCTGACCTAACACGCTGAGCGACCGTGCCGGCAACCATCTGAGCCACCGAGGACACAGAGGATAGTGCATCTGCAGGGACTTATCTCTGGTACACCTCCCGTGAAACCCACATTCCCAGCTTATTGTCCCGCACTATACTCATAGTGCCCCTGCTCATTATACTCATTACTCGCGGCATGTTGCCGACTCCCATAAGGGTTCGGGCACTGTTTGTGCATCCGCACAGAAGGAGATGGTCAAATGGCCGGTGAGCCTTAACTTGTGATGACCTCAACCCACAGGAAAAATAATTATCAAAATCTGAACTGCGAAGTCATCCAAAATTCTAGTTGGAAAACCACACTCTTTGTTATACTTCTCAATTGGTCACGATCCCACTTTGTTTATGAACTGAAAACTCTAATATTCACGAGAAACTGCTGTGAAATTAACCTGAACCGACAAATTTGTGTATATATTCTCTGAAACTTTGGAATTAGAAATAGTGACAAAATTTCGTGAATCACACATAATACTGTTAACAATCGCATGAACACTGGGGTGTTTCACCATACATCTACCCACTTTTGAGTATAACCAGTGTCTCTTAATACTACGAATCGTAGCAATACAATATCAAAAAACTTTTATTACTAGGTAAACAGTCACTACGTGATTTGACAGCTGACATTTATAATTCCCGCTCACGTCAGGAAAAGCACCAATACGGGAATAGCAGCTTTTACATTATTGGTCAGAACGCAAGCAATTATGGCAGTCGCCGTAATTTTCGCGCGAAGCCATATTTCGCGACAAAATAGTCTTATTAGTTACTGTCATATATCTAGTCTCATATCAATACATAAAACTACATAAAATAACTACAATAATTTTGACATACAAGGAGAATTAGTCCTAATGAGAGGAAGAAGCTTATATTTACTGGTGTTTCAACAATGACAACCAGGCAACTTTTAATTCACTGATTGTAATTTTATTTTCGTTAGCAGAAAGGAAACAAACTAAACAAAGAATTTAATTAAACAGAGTCTGTAATTCTTATACTTTTAATAGAGAAAGAAAGTTTCTAGGTCAGGGGATAGCGTTCAGCGAAATCCCTTAACTTTTTGTTGCATACGAAGCGTTGCGTTAGGCAGCACGATGTCGGCCGGTTACGATGATGAGAGCAGGATACAGACAGTTCCGCTGGTTAATCTTCTCCGGCGAAACGCAAATAAAGTTCCGGCACAGCTGTATCATTAACCCCGTGGTGATTAAAAAACCACAAGACCCCAGTATACGAACGTTGCTGACATGTCCTCTCTTTCAAAGTACATGACGTAGACATCGCTCGTTTTTACACTTTATGCACTGTCCGTGACGCTATCGTCCATAATTACACGGTTCGTCACATTCATATAGTCTTAGCCACAAATACACAGTTCATAGAATTGTTCATGTATGTGAAGCACACCGTAAACAATGTCCACTCTGTTCTCGCATTTCAAACTTCGACAACGTCACTGAAAGCCATTTATATTGCACAGTTAATTAGTCTTCACTTTCATGGCTTGATAGAATGTGATATACAACAGTTCCACCACCCAAAACCAATACCAGCAAAGTTCATTCGAATAAAGGCACAGTTCGTGTCTGCCACAACAAAGTATTGTTAGCGGCACTTTCACAGTCCGGTTTATTTGCTCTTAAAGTTCGCTGGCGATGGCATTACATACCGCAGTGGTAAAGAGAATTAACAATCTGATAGATCGGCATCACTGTCCATACAATTACGTATGCTTTTCATGGAACACAGTACTATTTTTCCCGTGCACGCTTCACAGACACACCGTCCACCATCCCCTCTACTACGCAACAACCTTTCAACTCTCGATATCACTATCGCTGTCCCCTGTCTATAGATGTTATATCGTTATCGTAAATTACATAAACCTTTATAAATGTTATTGACAGCATTTTTCACAATTAATAATATTCCAAAAGAGAACTTTAGAAACTTTACCACAGGTAGAAAGCAAGAAACATATTTATCCATTGGCAAACGAAATAATCACAATTACATCTTTACATTTAAAAACCACAGTAGAATGTTACATAATCACAATTAGAAATGCCCATATGAACAAAAGAAAAAGAATAGAAATCCAAAGAAAATCACGAAAAAATATTTTATATGCGTAATTAGCAATGCCTTCACAAACTACATATATATGTCCGAACGAATGGATACCATCTTCAAATACATTTATTTTGGCATGGTTCAAATGGCTCTGAGCACTATGGGACTTAACATCTGAGGCCATCAGTCCCCTACAACTTAGAACTACTTAAACCTAACTAACCTGAGAACATCACACACATCCATGCCCGAGGCAGGATTCGAACCTGAGACCGTAGCGGTCGCGCGGTTCCAGACTGAAGCGCCTAGAACCGCTCGGCCACTCCGGCCGGCTTTATTTTGGTATCTGCGTGTCACAAATGTTATAAATAAAACAACAAAAAAGGTATATGAAACTTGCCCGCAAAAGTCGAGAGCTAGAATTTGAATGCCAGTCTGGTGAACAGGTATGATCTGCCAGGAAATTATGTTCTATTATTTATGCATCTCCTTGTGCTCATTTTGTTCTATAGCCACAATTTGCTAGTTCGATTTGCATATTATCGTTTTACCCACCGTCCACGTTTACCTCCAGGTAACAAATTCCAAACAAAAGGCCTAACAAGGGCTTTGTTGGCTTGTTTTTCATGGCTTTGCTCGTTAAGAGAATCGTTTAGTTCCGGAACGTGCCAGTATCTTCACGAACTACCAGCTTGCAATATAATATCCCTGGCTCCTATACTATTTTTGCTTTGTATTTGTTCAGTAGAAAAGTACCTCCACTGCAGCGTGGTTGCCTGTAGACCAAAAGAAAATAAGCAAGTCCAAGGACGATCTCTTTGCAAAGCAGACTACAATTCTATCATAGTTGCATTTATCTCCGGTCGCTGCATCCAGCAGATAGATAAAAGAGACAAGGGCTATTGTGTGAAGTGGCCAGTTGAACGCGCTGCTGCGAGCAGCAGGGAGGGAAATAATTTTCATTAATTCATTGCGGCCCTGCATCATAATTTAGCTTCATTTGCATGCGCGCAGAACGAGCCGATAAGCCTGCTGTCGCGGAGCGCAGACTCTCGCTTATGCGGGGAATTTATCTAATCCTTTTGCATCGCGGCTGCAGTTCCCGCTGCAGCGCCGCAGTCTGTGCGGTTGCAGGCGGGCCTCGGTCTGCGCGGATAGCATATCTACCTGCCGCAGTGCACTGTGCCGAAGTCGAAGCGCGGTTGTCTGTCTGCGAGGCTCCGCATTTAGTTCGGGATCAAGTGTGAGGGTTGCAATAAATACTGATACGGCGGGGGAGGGTGCATTCCTACCTTGAAGCAGAGTTCACACAAGCTGCTAGTGCGCCCCGTGCACGAAAGTGGCATCTAACGAGCAGTTCAGTACTGCCCATAAAATGTCCTGAGAAGAAAACAGCCAGCAACAAAGAATATCACTAACTAGCCAAGATCACGGATTTACTTCAAACTTTGCCGGCCGCTGTGGCCGAGCGGTTCTAGGCGCTTCAGTCCGGAACCGCGTTGCTGCTACGGCCGCAGGTTCGAATCCTGCCTCGAGCATGGATGTGTATGATGTCCTTAGATTAGTTCGGTTTTACTAGTTCTATCATTGACAGGTTCTATCAGACTGGACAAAAGCAGTAATCACACCAATCTTTAAACATGGAAACAGAAAAGATTGTAACAACTATAGAGGTATCTCTTTAATCAGCGTTGTGGGTAAAATCTTCTCAGGTATTGTTGAAAGGAAAGTGCGAGTATTAGTTGAGGACCAATTGGATGAAAATCAGTGTGGGTTTAGGCCTCTTAGATGTTGTCAGGACCAGATCTTTAGCTTACGGCAAATAATGGAGAAGTGTTATGAGTGGAACAGGGAATTGTATCTATGCTTTATAGATTTAGAAAAGGCATGTGACCGGGTTCCTAGGAGGAAGTTATTGTCTGTTCTACAAGATTATGGAATAGGAGGCAAACTTTTGCAAGCAATTAAAGGTCTTTACATGGATAGTCAGGCAGCAGTTCGAGTTGACGGTAAATTGAGTTCATGGTTCAGAGCAGTTTCAGGGGTAAGACAAGGCTGCAACCTGTCTCCACTGTTGTTCATATTATGGATCATATGTTGAAAACAATAGACTGGCTGGGTGAGATTAAGATATGTGAACACAAAATAAGCAGTCTTGCATATGCGGATGACTTAGTTGTGATGGCAGATTCGATTGAAAGTTTGCAAAGTAATATTTCAGAGCTAGATCAGAAATGTAAGGACTATGGTGTGAAGATTAGCATCTCCAAAACGAAAGTAATGTCAGTGGGAAGGAAATATAAACGGATTGAGTGCCAAATAGGAGGAACAAAGTTACAACAGGTGGACGGTTTCAAGTACTTAGGATGCATATTCTCACAGGATGGCAACATAGTGAAAGAACTGGAAGCGAGGTGTAGCAAAGCTAATGCAGTGAGCGCTCAGCTACGATCTACTCTCTTCTACAAGAAGGAAGTCAGTACCAAGACTACGTTATCTGTGCACCGTTCAATCTTTCGACCAACTTTGTTGTACGGGAGCGAAAGCTGGGTGGATTCAGGTTACTTTATCAAGAAGGTTGAGGTTACGAATATGAAAGTAGCTAGGATGATTGCAGGTACTAGTAGGTGGGAACAATGGCAGGAGGGTGTCCCCAATGAGGAAATCAAAGAAAAACTGGGAATGAACTCTATAGATGTAGCAGTCAGGGCGAACAGGCTTAGACGGTGGGGTCACGTTACACGCATGGGAGAAGCAAGGTTACCCAAGACACTCATGGATTCAGCAGTAGAGGGTAGGAGGAGTCGGGGCAGACCGAGGAGAAGGTACCTGGATTCGGTTAAGAATGATTTTGAAGTAATAGGTTTAACATCAGAAGAGGCACCCATGTTAGCACTGAATAGGGGATCATGGAGGAACTGTATAAGGGGGGCTATGCTCCAGACTGAACGCTGAAAGGCATAATCAGTCTTAAATGATGATGATGATGATTATGATGATGATACTAGTTCTAAGAGAAGTTTTACGCCTCAGAGAGGTACCTCTGCGTTGCGATGATGAGACCGAGCTGGTGTTGATCATGTGGCTAACGTTCACATTCCGTAACCGGTCGATCGCTGGATCGACTCCCCATCATGTTTTAAAAAAAAAATTTTTTAACACCAGTCATCTTATTTCTACATCTACATCTACATCTACATGGATACTGTGCAAATCACCTTTAAGGGCCTGGCAGAGAGTTCATCGAACCACCTACACAGTTCTTTATTATTCCAATCTCGTAAAGCGCGCGGAAAGAATGAACACCTATATCTTTCCGTACGAGATCTGATTTCCCTTATTTTATCGTGGTGATCGTTCCTCCCTATGTTAGTCGGTGTCAACAAAATATTTTCGCATTCTGAGGAGAAAGTTGGTGATTGGAAATTCTTGAGAAGATTCCGTCGCAACGAAAAACGCCTTTCTTTTAATGATGTCCAGTCCAAATCGTGTATCAATTCTGTGACCCTCTCTCCCATATTTCGCGATAAAACAAAACTTGCAGCCTTTCTTTGAAATTTTTCTATGTACTTCGTCAGTTTTATCTGGTTAGGATACCATCCGCGCACCAGTATTCGAAAAGAGGACGGACAAGCGTAGTGTAGGCAGTCTCCTTAGTAGGTCTGTTATATTTTCTAAGTGTCCTGCAAATAAAACGCAGTCTTTGGTTAGCCTTCCCCACAACATTTTCTATGTGTTCCTTCCAATTAAAGTAGTTCGTAATTGTAATACCTAGGTATTTAGTTGAATTTACGGCTTCTAGATTAGGCTGATTTATCGTGTAAGCGACGTTTAACGAGTTCCTTTTAGCACTCATGTGGATGACCTCACACTTCTCGTTATTTTGGGTCAACTGCTACTTTTCGCACCATTCAGATATCTTTTCTAAATCGTTTTGCGGTTTGTTTTGATCTTCTGATGACTTTATCAGTCGATAAACAACAGCGTCATCTGCAAACAACCGAAGATGGCTACTGAGATTGTCTCCCAAATCGTTTATATAGATAAGGAACAGCAAAGGGCCTATAACAATACCTTGGGGAACACCAGAAATCACATCTGTTTTACTCCATGACTTTCCGTCAGTTACTACGAAATGTGACCTCTCTGTCAGGAAAGCACAAACCCAGTCACATAACTGAGACGATATTCCATAAGCACGCAATTTCCCTACTAGCCGCTTGTGTGGTACAGTGTCAAAAGCCTTCCTGAAATCCAGAAATATGGAATCGATCTGAAATCCCTTGTCAAAAGCACTCAACACTTCATGTGAATAACGAGCTAGTTGTATTTCACAGGAACGATGTTTTTTAAACCCATGTTGACTGTGTGTCTTCGAGGTAGTTCATAATGTTCGAACACAATACATGTTCCAAAATCCTGTTGTATATCGACGTTAACGATATGGGCCTGTAATTTAGTGGCTTTCTCCTACTACCTATCTTGAATATTTGGTGTGACCTGTGCAACTTTCCAGTCTTTGGCTACGGATCTTTCGTCGAGCGAACAGTTGTGTATGTTTGTTAAGTATGGAGCTAATGCATCAGCATACTCCGAAAATAACCTAATTGGTATACAGTCTGGACCAGAAGACTTGCTTTTATTAAGTGATTTAAGTTGCTTCACTACTCCGAGGATATTTACTTCTACGTTACTCATGTTGGCAGATGTTCTCGATTCGAATTCTGGAATATTTACATCGTCTTCTTTGGTGAAGGCATTTCGGAAGGCTGTGTTTAGTAACTCTGCTTTGGCAGCACTGTCTTCGATAGTATCTCCATTGTTATCGCGCAGAGGAGGCATTGATTGTTTCTTGCCGCTAACATACTTCACATACGACCAGAATCTCTTTTGATTTTCTGCCAGGTTTCGAGAGAAAGTTTCTTTGTGGAAACTGTTATAGGCATCTCGCATTAAAGTTCACGCTAAATTTCGAGCTTGTGTAAAAGATCACCAATCTTGGGGATTTTGCGTTTGCTTAGATTTGGCATGTTTGTTTCGTTGTTTCTCCAACAGTGCTCCAACTCGTTTTGTATACCAAGGAGGATCAGCTCCATCGTTTGGCATAAATTTCTCCATTGTTTCAGATACTATTTCTTTGAATATAAGCTACATCTGGTCTACACTTATATTATTAATTTGGAGTGGGTGGAGATTGTCTCTCAGGAAGGCGTCAAGTGAATATTTAACTGTTTTTTTGAATAGGTATATTTTTCGCTTATTTTTCGAGGATTTGGGGATTACAGTATTCGATCTCACTACGACAACCCTGTGTTCACTAATCCCTGAATCGCTTTTGATGCTCGTTATTAATTCAGGATTATTTGTTGCTAAGAGGTGAAGTGTTTTTTCACAACCGTTTACTATTCGCGTGGGCTCATGAACTAACTGCTCGAAATAATTTTCAGAGAATGCGTTTAGCACAATTTCGGATGGTATTTTATGCGTACCTCTGGAATTAAACATGTATTTTCGTCAACATATCGAGGGTAAATTAAAGTCACCACCAACTATTATCGTATGAGTCGGGTACGTGCTTGAAATCAGTTTTCTTTCAACCTTCTGTATCATCTGAATTGGGAGGTCGGTAAAATGATCCAATTACTCTTTTATTCCGGTTGCCAACAATGACTTCTGCCCATACGAGCACACAGAAAGTATCTACTTCAATTTCGAGACAAGTTAAACTACTTCTGACAGCAATAAACACGCCACCGTCAACCATACTTAGCCTATCTTTTCGGAACACGGTTAGGTTTTTCACACAAATTTCAGCTGAGCTTATATCCGGCTTTAGCCGGCTTTCAGTGCCTATAACGATTTGATCATCAGTGCTTTCTATTAGCGCTTGGAGCTCTGGTACTTTCCCAACACAGCTACGACAATTTACAACTGTTATACCAATGGTTCCTGTATCTACGTTCTTCCTGTGTTCGGCCTGCACCCTTTCTGACTGAAGCGCTTCTTGTGTTTTCCCGAGACCTTCTCACCTAAAAAAAACGCCCAGTCCACGCCACACAGCCCCTGCTACCCGTGTATCCGCCTCCTCCGTATGGTGGACACGACCTATTCAGCGGAACCCGAAATCCAACCACCCTTTGGCGCAAGTCGAGGAATCTGCAGCCTACACGCTCGTAGAACCGTCTGAGCCTCTGATTCAGACTCTCCACTCGGCTCTGTACCAGAGGTCCATAATCGGTCCTGTCGACTATGCTGCAAATGGTCAGCTCTGCTTTCATCTTGCAAGCAAGACGCAGCCTTTACCACTTCTGTTATCCGCTCGAAACCAGAGAGAATCTCTTCTGATCCAGTGACACACATCATTGGTACCGACGTGAGCAACCATCTGCAGTTGGCTGGACCCTATGCTCTTCATGGCATCCGGGAGAACCTTTTCCACATCTGGCATGACCCCACCAGATATGTACACGCAGTGCACATTGGTTTTCTTACCCTTCTTGTCAGCCAAGAAGGGGCACCATAACGCGCCTAACTTTGGAGCTTCCAACTACCAATTTGGCTCTGAGCACTATGGGACTTAACTTCTGAGGTCATCAGTCCCCTAGAACTTAGAACTACTTAAATCTAACTAACCTAAGGACATCACACGCATCCATGCCCGAGGCAGAATTCGAACCTGCGACCGTAGCGGTCGCGCGGTTCCAGACTGTAGCGCCTAGAACAGCTCGGCCACGCCGGCCGGCAACTACCAATAATCCCACCCTCTGCGATTGTCCGGATCTAGCAGGCTGAGTGGTTTCCTCTGAAACTGGACAGGTGACAACATCTGGCTCAGCGACAGTGTCAGCCACAGACAGCACCTGGCACTTGTTTGTCAGACAAACCGGGGAGGCCTTACGTGCGGCCGCCTGGGAAGTCTTTCGTCGCCTGTTTCGCCCCAGGGCGACCTCCCACTCGACCACAGGTGAGGGGTCAGCCTCAGTGAAAGCAGTAACTGGGTTACCCACCGGGGGACTCTGACGTGCTGGACGTCCGTTGGATCCCCACGGCCGGCCCACAACAGTGGTGCCCCTGCACTGCAGCCTCAAGCTGAGAACGAAGTGTCACCAACTCGGCTCGCATCCGCACTCAACAATGGCAGTTCCTGTCCATACTAAATACCGTGGAACACTAAACTATGCAGATAAACGGACATCGGCAAGTGCTGCGCAACTCTGTTGTAGATCCTGACAAAAACGCACGAACTGTGTCTGGTAATACGCAGCTATTCAAAAACCTAACTGCCGAATCACTCAGGTGAAACTAAATAATTTGCTCCTGGTTAGGAACTTGTAATACGTCGAAAAATCGGTTTACTTTCCGACGCAAACGAAAACGTGAAAACTGTGGCTATTAGATATTAAGTTTACACGCAGAAATTCAAGAAACTAAACTACTAAAGCACCTCGGTCGACTACTGCTGCCTGATTGACTAACATCAACAAGCGGTCACTAGCTTCCAGAACTTGCAAACAAACAACTATCGACTCGCGCTACATATTAGATACCCATTACGTTTGAAAGGTGCTATGATCACAAGACACGTGTATTCGCAAGAACTTTTATTCAATTTCTAACGTTATTTCGATGTTTCCTAATTTCTTATCACCTCAACTAACGTTGTATTTATACCTGTCGACAAGTGAACTACCAGACACAAAGTTTCCTTTAAAATGTGTCCCTGTCGTGATTTACGAAACTCCTTATACTGGGGATAGGCAAAATAATGTAAACAGTGGTACTAATGGCATGGTTGTGTTTGACGGGCCGGCCGGGGTGGCCGAGCGGTTCTAGGAGCTACAGTCTGGAACCGCAGGTCGCAGGTTCGAATCCTGTCTCGGACATGGATGTGTGTGATGTCCTTAGGTTAGTTAGGTTTAAATAGTTCTAGGGGACTGATGACCTTAGAAGTTAAGTCCCATAGTGCTCAGAGCCATTTGAACCATTTTTGTTTGACGGTCAACAACTCAGGTAAGGCGCGAGTCATGCTAGACAGTGCGTATTCAGTACGGACTGGGCATCAGCGCATGTTGTTTACGAGTAGTGCACACTTTGTATTGAGACCGAGATCGACTTGCAATGAAAGACAGAGTTCCAAACAGAGCAGATTGTGGGGGCCCGTTTAGCTGGAGCATCAGCAACCAAGACAGCGAACTTATTGAATGTTTCAAGAGCAATTGTTTCAAAAATCATGATAGCCTAGACAAAACATGGAAAGACATCATCGTGTAAACTTAATAGTGGCCGCAAATCAAAACTAAATGACAGAGATCGTCGTACGCTGACAGGAATTGTGTCAAAACAACAAAAAACTGCGGCAGCTAAAGTGACTGCAGAGCTCAATAGCCGTCTTCGTGACCCCGTATCTATCTACACTGTCTGCCGAGAACTCCATAAAGCGAATATTCATGGACGAGCTGCTATATCGAAACCATTAGTGATTAGAACCAACGCGAAGAAGCATAAATCCTGGATGGCTGATCAGTGGAAACACGTCATATGGACCAACGAGTCAAAGTCTTCTTTATTTCCAACATCGGGCCGGGTTAACATCTGGAGAACGCCATACGAAACCTACACTCCTGATTGCTTGATTCCAACGGTTAAGCATGGAGCTAGAAGTCCGATGTTGTGGGCAGCCATATTATGGTATTCTGCTGGTCCCATCATTATACTCAAGATTGTGTGAACGTTTTAGGTGATCAGGCGCACAACATAATTCACATGTTGTTCGCCAAAAATGATCCCATATTCTAGGACAATAACAACTGTTCTTACGCCGCGTTAAATGGTTGTGAGTCATATATAACTTTTACAGACATGTTGGGCAGTCCGCGTTGATATACCAAGAAATGGGGCAAGTTCAGTTCATGGTGTTGTCTTGGGCACTTCTCAACAGGATAGCTCCTTTCTGACATTCTGACACGTTTCACGAGCTTATGCGCTGATTCCAAACAGTGGACTGGCGCGTATATACCTTCAATGCCACAATTTTACGGGAGCGGTTGGGAGTCACATGATCATCTGCTACCACATCTACACCATCTATAGCGTTCCAAAGCGACCAGTGTGCTTTTCGAGGAGTGACTAATTCTATTTCTAGTGCTTCAGCACTGAAGAAAATTTAAATAAGCAATAAGACAAAAAAAAAATGAAGCATCCCGAAGAGATTTTCTGAATGAGATGGAAATCGGTAGTTGTGATGTACATGTACAGAGAAACAAATAATTACAGTTTCCGAAAAACTGGATGAGAAAGAGCCATGTTAGTTATAATCCGTCTTGGTTGCAAAAATGTTTATTCAGATGACCGGTTTCGGTTCCTCTAGAACCATCTTCAGATCTCCAGTTTGGGTTACAGGAGTAACACGTCCACACACAGCAACCTTCAGATGTGACGCTGACACTTGCTAATGGCCAAGCATTGTAAATCGCAGCAGTTTACGGAAGGGTTGCACTTCTGTCACGTTGAACGGTTGTCTTCACTCGTCGTTGGTCTCGTTCTTGCAGCGATGTCGGAGATTTGCTGTTTTACCGGATTCCTGGTATATACGGTACACTCGTGAAATGGTCGTACGGGAAAATTCCCACTTCATCGCTACCTCGGAGATGCTGTGTCCCATCGCTTGTGTGCCTACTATAACACCACGTTGAAACTCACGTAAATCTTGATAAGTTGCCATTGTAGTAGCTGTAACCGATCAACAACTACCTCAAACACTTCTGGCCTTATACAGGCGTTGCCGACTGCCGCGCCGTATTCTGCCTGTTTACATATCTCTGTATTTGAATACGCATGCCTGTACCAGCTTCTTTGGCACTACAGTGTATAAACCCATCGGACAATAACTGTAGAAGAATAAATGGAATCTGTTAATCTTAGAGATTATGTTTTTTTTCTAATCTAATAACCTCATAAATATCATTACAAGTGATCATTTCATTTAAAATGGTTCAAATGGCTCTGAGTACTACGGGACTTAACTTCTGAGGTCATCAGTCCCCTAGAACTTAAAACTACTTAAACCTAACTAACCTAAGGACATCACACACATCCATGGCCTAGGCAGGATTCGTACCTGCGGTCGTAGCAGTCGCGCGGTTCCGGACTGAAGCGCCTAGAACCGCTCGGCCACCGCGGCCGGCTCATTTAAAATGTGAAACACGTATGTAACATAGCAGCGATGGCGAGGCATTGTAGCATCTGTGACCAGAGAGTATGCGCTTGACCGCGCGAGTGTTGCGAGCGGGTCTCAGTCTGTCAGTAGTCGTTGCGAGTCTGTAGCTCTGTTTAGTTGAGAGCAGTACTCTGTCTGTAGTCGTCGCGTGCAGTACGCTAGTAGTCGTCATGCAGAGCGGTCGGTCAGTGGTAGCAGCCCAGTGCGGTTGTGTGATGTGGTCTGTCGGCAACACTGGTCAAGATGCTGAATGAGGTATACTGTTAATTAAGATAATCATCGGATAATGTAAAGTTTAATTATTGTAATTAATTTTCAACAAGTGCCCCCAATAATAATTTTGATTTCAAAAGCAATTTTACATAAAATTTTTATTTAATTGAAGTAACTATTTCGTTCCACTTCCCCTAAACAAAAGTTTCAGTTTTCAATTAGATTACAAATGAAAAAAAAAGGGAATATTATTATTTGCAATGCAGTTCCTCCAAGCGGTGCGCAACAACAAGAGCAGAAATTTGACTAGCAGTTACAATGAGGTAAGAATTTAATTCTGATTTTTGCACAGGGCCAAAGACCGATATTTCGGTTTAATTGAATCATTATTATCACTGAGATTTTCTTATCACTGAATGGACCTTAATTTTTATGAAGAACTTATACTTGAGTCAGATTGCGATTCTCAGTTTTATTGTCATTAAATTTAATTGCAGGGAGGTTACGTTTGGCTCCTATTCATTTATTATTTCTGTCTTTAAAATTTCAGTGGAGAGATTACACTTAGCGCAATGTCCATTGGCATTCCTAAATAATATTTCTGTCATATAAAATTTATGTGGGGAGGTTACACTTGGCGACACCCAGTCCAGGATCGAATTTCGTTGAGAGTCTTTTGAGCAACAGTCAGATATCTGCTCTTATTTGCTTAGATATAATTAGGATTTGGCGCTACGCTTTTATTAACTTGTGACTTTCTTTCTACAGGTCAACGGCAATTCGTTGCTCTGTTGTATTTGTGTGTTGCTTTTGCATTGTGCTTATTTATTTTCTGAAAAATTGTGACTATTGTAAAAATGCCGCGAAAGACTGTGAATAGCGTATCGCGAGGTATTATGAATGAAATTACCGACTCAAACAACTTTACCGATAGGACATATGACACGCAGTGTAATGATGACAATCCTGCGTTCACTAACAATCAGTGCATTCCAACCACTAGTGATGACTTTTACCCTGATAATGAACAAACGAACTCAATTGTCTCGTCTGTTAATTTGACGACGATTGATGACGCAGAACTCTCTATTGTAATGAGCGCTGCCCAGCTTAACACACCCGATTTGGAAATCTGAAGTAACGAACAGACAAATTTGTCTAATGAAAATGAACAGATCACACAAAGTAGGACGGATTTATTTAATTCCGAAATAATGTCTGACAGTGTACATCCGACTGATAATCCTTTTTGTAAGTTGCAGAATGACCAAATGGTCACACAAAGCGTGACAATTGCATGTACTCCATCACAGAGTACTGAGAATGCAACAGCTACTTTAAGTTTGGATCAATTTATGACAATAATGCTACAGTTTAAGAACGATATTGGTGTAAATATCAAACAACAGAGTGAGAAAACAGACAACAATTTCAAACAACTTAGGGAAGATAACAAACAACAGAATGAAAACCTCAAGCAACTTAGTGAACAGGTCAGACAACAAAATGAAAAATTTGACGACAATTCGAGGCAGCTTAGTGAACAAATTAAAGCTGTTGCCGCGCAGTGTCATGACACTAAGGAACAGTTGCGCTCGGAAATTGAGGCGCGTTCACAAAAAAATAGCGAAGAAATTAAATCTGTTGCGCAAGAATTAAGAGAAATGCAAACAGTCGCAACAGAAACACTCAGAGACGAAATTAGCGGAGTCGCTAAACAATGCTCTGAAAAAGATACACAATTACGGGACGAGTTTAAAGCAATGACGGTAGAACTTTCGCGCACAATGGACGCAAAGATAGACGCGAAATTCGAACAGCAAAACACTCAGATTAACGAGCGCTTTAATCAGCACATACAAAACAGTGATACGCGTTTCCGCAAATTTATTCAAGATCAAAACAAAGCAAAACGACAAGTCATGGAAACAATCACTGCACAAAGACAAGAGGACAAACGTAAAATGTTCGCGAAAGCGAAGACGTATGTAGACAATAATATTACTACAGTGTCCGACAAAATTAATACCATAGAACAATTGAACGCGGAATTACGGGATGAAATTTCTGGCCTTAAATCAAAAACAGATACACACACAGTAAATATTCAAACAGTGACAGACAGATTCGAACAATTAGATCTAACACAGGATTGCGATGTCATCAAAGCTGATGTTAAAAAACTGAGCGAAACTACGCGTAAGTTGCAAAAACAGATTAATGCGTCCGATTCTAAAACCGATGATCAGGCAAAAATACTGACTGAAAAATATGATGAATTGGCCAGTCGTATTGATGTTATCGAAAATACTAATGACAATAAATCAGACGATACTGCACCGGTTTCATTTATCCAAACACCTGAATTTCAAAATTTACAGCAGACAATTAATGAGATCGATTCGTCTAATAACACGTTGCATAGAAAATTGTCGAGTTTACAACAAGAAGTAACAGAAATAAAAAGCATTTCAGTTAACAATACGCCACAGAACCCGCCACGTTGCGAGCATTTGTCAGACTTACGCAGTGCGTATAATTTGAGCAATTTACAGCAACTACGCGAATTAAAATCCGAAAAGCTACGCGACTTGAAATCCGAAAAGCTACGCAACTTGAAATCCGAAATGACACAGACGAAGAGATTCACACACAAACCTGAACGTGTTTTCAAATTCAATGACGAGAACGTAGATTTCGAGCAATTTGCATTTGTAAGAAAATCTAAGGAATTTAATAATGAGAGAACACAGGTACACGCTTTGAGCTGTATACGACAATTTGTTTTTATGCTTTCACCGCTATTGCCTGTAATGCAGAAGCTAGCTTTGAACCAGATGCGACAATTTATTTTTGTATTTACAACAGGATTGCCTATAATGATGAAACTACAATTAGCATGCAGACAGCAATTTATTTCTGAATTTATACCGCAATTGCCTGTAACGCAAAAGCTAAAATGTATTTGCAGCGCGTAATAGACCTCAGGGGATTCATTACGCTTTAATGAATATGTGCCGTAGCGAGCATAGGGCCCCGAGCTGTAGTAGTGCTGTTTCATCTTTAGTTTTCTGCACTGCTGCCTTTTCTTCTACTATCCTTTATATCTATCAAAACTGCTCTTTAACTATTGCTCTATCTAGGATTAAGAATATGTAAAGAAAACCCGATGTGACAAATTTTTAGCGAATGTGACAATTTTCATTAGGCACTCCAGAATCACGAGAACTTAAATAACAGATAAAAATCGTAATCATCAGTATGTGTAAAATTAACAGCAAACGCATTTTTTGGTAACAATAGACGTTTTCCACCACAATAGCATGAAAGTCAACCGCTTAGCATACATAACCAACAATGCAGTCTACAAGGTCAACCAAACTTTAATGTTTCGCCGCGTGCACGTATAGTCCCAGCTCCAACAAATAGTAACGCATGGCAGCAAAGAAATAACTACGTACAGACAACACACTATTTCAACTCGCATCGCAATGCGCCGTATAGAAGTTACTATCATGACAGACGTGAAAATAACGATCACAATTTTCAGCATACATTTAATAACAGTCGATCTTACGAGCAGCAACAACATCAGCAACAACGAATAATCATGAATGAAACAGACAATAGGTGTCATCGATAGCGTAATACGTCAGTAAGAAATAACAGAACAGTTCATATAGTGGATATGCCACAGCATCCTCCCGTAAATAACAGCACGTACGATAGAATTTAACCAGACACAGCACAGATTGCGTATTACAGTAACGCAAACATTACTTTTGACACGCTGAATTTTGCTCACGAGAATGTTATTTGAAACATGCTCTGTTGAATGCACCACTTTTATCGCACCCAGATCTTACTAGAAATTTTTCCATTGCCACTGACAGTTCGAACACCGCTTTGGGCGTACACATTTTCCAGGAAATTGAAGAAGATGGTTCTACAGTAATTAAAAACATCGCATTTGCAAGTCGCATTTTGTCACCCGCTGAACGAAATTATTCCGTTACAGAACTGGAAACATTATGTGTTGTATGGGCTTTCATGAGATTTCGGCACTTTCTTTATGGCAGACATACCACCGTTTACACAGACCACAGAGCGATACAATTTTTACTTTCCGCCAAATTCACGCATGATAGATTAAGCAGATGGAAACTTTATTTACAGGAATTTAATTTTACAATAGTTCACATTCCCGGCACACAAAATGTTATAGCAGACGCACTATCGCGTTCTCTCGGCAACAATCAGCAAGACGTAGCAACCAACTTCTGCAAAACAAATTTCAGTGTCATGTACATTCAGCAAGTTGCATTTGAAAACTTTATTTCATCGTCATTACAGGACATAGCACAAGAACAAAATAAAGACAATGTGTGGAAAGAAATTAAACACCTTTGGCAAGATAGGAAAAATGTTACGATTAGGAACCACTACACTGTACGCAATGACATTCTGTTTCGCCGCTCTCATCCTGACAGCAACAATTGGTTATTATGCATTCCTGACGAACTGGTTAACAAATTAATTTGGTACACTCATTTAAGTTACGCACATTACGGAGCACGAAAATGTTTTCTTATACTGAGACAGAACTCTTATTTTACTAACATGGAGAAACGTATACGACGAGTTTTAGCGTCTTGTAAAATTTGCCAGAAAGCTAAATCAGACACCACTTCACATATTCCTCCATTATATCCCATTATACCTGTTAAATTAAGACACATGGCCGCAGTAGATATTTTTGGTCCGATTCCGAGAACTAACAGAGGTTTTTGCTACATCTTTGTCGCTGTTGAGCTCACTTCAAAATTTGTTACTTTCACTCCGTTACGTAAAGCTACTGCTAAAACTGTTTCGAAAGCATTTGTAAAACATTTTCTATTTCATGTAGGGCATGTGATGAAAGTAATTTCTGACAATGGATCACAATTTCGTAGTAGTGTATGGACACGCATGTTACGAGCAAGAAACATTTCTCCGATTTATATATCCAAGTACCACGCTTCTTCGAACCCCTGTGAAAGATTAATGAAAGAAATTGGTAAGCTGTGCCGAATATACTGCCACAAAAGACATATTGATTGGGATACACACATACTCTCATTCCAAGACGTAATTAATTCCATTCCAAATGAATCCACTATGCTATCTCCGTCTGTTATATTGAAAAACGTTGAACCACCAAACAAAATTAAAGAATTAGTAAACTTCCCTAAATGTCGTCGACTAAGACACCATGAAATAATTGACATTGCGCTGAACAACATCAAACGTGCCGCAGAGCGCCGGAGAAGACAGCAAAAACAGGTTTGTAGACGCCGAGACTTTCACGTTGGACAGAAAATATTAGTACGTACACACTATTTATCCAGTAAATTAAAAGGTAAGTGCAGTAAATTTGAACTTCTATACGCAGGTCCATATCGGATTCGCAGCATCCCTCACCCCAATGTTGTACACGTCGAAACTTTGAGAACTAGAAAATCGAAAGGCAATCACCATATCTCAAACATTAAACCGTTTATTGAGTGAAACCACTGTATGATTCAACACACTATGATGCCATTTACTAATGCAATTATATTCACCTGACTAATTACTGATGATTATCGTATTTTCTTTTCTTGGCAAGTGCCCGGCAAGGTAAGGTTAGCAGGTCGCTTTTCTTGTCGTTACACATCAGACCGTGCACATTTTCCACTTTTTTTTATGTACGATTGTATTCCAGTTTTGTTTATGTGCACTGTGAAATAGCTAAGATATAACACACACCAGACGACTTTGACATTTTTTTGCCCTATGACATCTCAAGATCGTGACTGTTTTACATTTTTTTTTGCTGCTGCATTGTATTATTCTGTGTACATTTTTGCATCTGAACACTGTCAATGTCTTTGACATATTACGTTTTCTGTCATGTTATGCTGTATGGTTAATTATGTTACCATAAACCAGTCATTATTTAGTGGGTATATGATTTAAATGCAAGACATTAATCTCTGTTCATCAATTTCAGTAAGAAATGATGCGTGTAAGAAATAAATTCAACAGAAATGGGAATTTCACCTACGGAATAAACGAAAGAAGATGCAATAACTTTATGAGGAAGAGTAAATGGATCAGGATTAACAAGCATTAACAAGAATATACTATACTCATCGTAGAATAGCAGTCTTAGCTAATTTTTTCTTTCAGAATACAAGGTGATTGATGCAGGTTGTCAGACTGAACTACACATCTTAGTTTTAGTGATGAAATATGCTAGAGATAAGGAATAGTTATGTAATGAGTAATGAAGTGAATGATGAAGAATATGCTGTTATGAATAATGAAGTTTTTCTTTACAGGTGATGAAAATAATGAAGTTATGATAATGTGGATAATGAAGTGATTGATAATGAAGTTTTTTCTTTACAGATGAGGATAATGTTGAAGTTATATTTAGGCTATGTAGTTATTTAAGTATTTGTTGCAGTTTGGTTTGACAGCAGGCGTTATATTGCATAGTAGGATGACGGAAAGTTTTGGAAAGGACAGCTATGGAACACATTTTATACACATTTCACTACTTGTTAATTCGAAGTTCACTACTTTTCAGCATAGTGTGCGTTTCTTCTTTCAGGTCAATAATCCATTTTGTATTTTTCCCAGGAGATGCTTGTCATGATACTTACTAAAACTGTTACTTATTATACCTGTTCTAGTACTTGCATTTTTATTTATTTTTTTTACCCATTTGTGTTTACCATTTATAAATGTAATCACATATACTGCCTTGTTACATAACCTTGCTACAGCTGACTCATGACGAATGACGTTACCTATCCTCATTTGCAGCAATAGGTCAAAAGCAAAAAGTGTTATGCCTCAGCAATTAATTATCGATCCCAACGCAATGCATTGCTAACAAAAAAAATGTATTAACAATCCCAAATAGTGATACCAGTTTGAGAAAAATTCTGAATAATACTGATTAGCTCTGAATAGTATGTCACTTGAGTAATGACTTCTTAATGAGACAACAAAAATACACATATATATAAAATAATGCTTAGTAACTGGCTAGTAATTGCCACTGTTATTGTAATGAGACTACTTATAATCCCCATGATTATTAATGTTATGACTATAATTAACTGATTTTTAATAATGACTTCATAATGATCTGAATAATACTGAATGAGGAACAATGCTTTATACTATTCGATACTTGATGGCCACTGAGTGCCAATAATTAGTGTCACTTAATGAATTGTTATTAATTATGCCATTAATTAGCTCTTGTTTTCAATGTTCATAATTTGTAATTGGAAATGAATGTGACTGTTTAATAATGCTTTGTAATTAGGAAAAAGCTAATGATTATTACTATTGAAATGACAAATGATTAATTAACTATGCTTTATAATTGGAAATGAATGTGACTGTTTAATAATGCTTTGTAATTAGGAAAAAACTAATGATTCTTACTATTGAAACGACAAATGATTAATTAACTATGCCATACTTTGTAACTGGAAAAGAATGCTATTGTTTCTTGATGCTTTGTAATTAGGAGAAGGTTAATGATTAATATTATATTGGAATGACAAATGATTAATTAACTATGCTACGCTTTGTAACTGGAAAAGAATGCGATTATTTAATAATGCTTTGTAACTAGGAAAAGAAGATTACTGATTCTATGTAAAACAATTAATGAACATTTTTCTGTAATACTACATACATGGTACAGAAATGTTCAATAACTGGGCTATGAATGCCGCAAACTACTACTGTAATTGACAATATTATGTGACTTAATGTCCTTCACCTCATGAGCTAACTACCCTGAATTACTGCGATGTCCATTTGTCCTGTTTATCCTAGTGATCATGGAGCACTATCTTTGGTTTTGCACTAATTCTACGTTGGCGTGCCTTGTAAGAGCGTGGTGTTGACACGACATGCTGTCCATCACCGTGAGCGATGAAGACGTTATTATGGTCCCACTGTTTGGTGTACCTAATGTACTGCCAAAATGAAAACATGAAACATTAATACGACAGTTCAGTGTCTTGGCTACACTGATAAATTCTGAGGGGAAAAGAACTTCAAGTTGTGTCACTTGGTGTTGTACTTCTGTGGAAAGATATGGACTTTCAAAACAGCTGTGTGCAATCTAAAGTGCTACAACCATGATGCAATCCTTCCCTTTCCTATCCTAATTCTTGTCACATAGTGAAAATCATTTTTGCTAACATTATTTATGTTCGTGGCTATACATTTTTTCAATTCGCTAAACTCCAGTGCGAGTACACTTATGTCACTGGTCGACATGATTTTTTTTGCTATTATGTTTATTTATTGCCAAAATGCTAAAGACATTTTTTTGATTTGTTCTGAAGTACAGTATATGTGCACTTTTGTCTTTTATATTGTATATACATTTTTTATTTTCTGAACTACAGTGCATGTGCACTTCTGTTATGTGTTAATATGTTTTCTACTGAACTTCAGTGCCTGTACACTTTTCTCATTTTTCAATATGATTTCTACTATTCTGTATATTCAATACTTTAATGCGAATGCACTTATGTCATTTGTTACTAATTGTACATACATTTCATCAATTACTGATATGTTCTCAACTGCAGTGCATGTGCACTCATGTCACTTGTCAACATAATATTTTGCCAGTCTGTTTATTTGTTCTGAATATGCTAAAGAATTTTTTTCAGTGCCTGTGCACTTTGTTGTCTGTCAAATAATTTGTATATACATTTTTCTGATTTGCTACTATGCTTTGTACTCACATTTTGTCTTTGTCTGATATATTTTGTACGTAGTGCGTGTGCACAACATTTAAATAATCTGTAAGTTGTAGAATTTTGTCAATTAAAGAAAAATTTTGCCACGCTTGGCAAGTCCAAATGACTCACCATCGCTGCCAAATTTTTGCCCCCCCCCCCCCCCCCAGTGGAGGGTTATGAAACACGTATGTAACATAGCAGCGATGGCGAGGCATTGTAGCATCTGTGGCCAGAGAGTATGCGCTTGACCGCGCGAGTGTTGCGAGCGGGTCTCAGTCTGTCAGTAGTCGTTGCGAGTCTGTAGCTCTGTCTAGTTGAGAGCAGTACTCTGTCTGTAGTCGTCGCGTGCAGTACGCTAGTAGTCGTCATGCAGAGCGGTCGGTCAGTGGTAGCAGCCCAGTGCGGTTGTGTGATGTGGTCTGTCGGCAACACTGGTCAAGATGCTGAATGAGGTATACTGTTAATTAAGATAATCATCGGATAATGTAAAGTTTAATTATTGTAATTAATTTTCAACAAGTGCCCCCAATAATAATTTTGATTTCAAAAGCAATTTTACATAAAATTTTTATTTAATTGAAGTAACTATTTCGTTCCACTTCCCCTAAACAAAAGTTTCAGTTTTCAATTAGATTACAAAAGAAAAAAAAAGGGAATATTATTATTTGCAATGCAGTTCCTCCAAGCGGTGCGCAACAACAAGAACAGAAATTTGACTAGCAGTTACAATGAGGTAAGAATTTAATTCTGATTTTTGCACAGGGCCAAAGACCGATATTTCGGTTTAATTGAATCATTATTATCACTGAGATTTTCTTATCACTGAATGGACCTTAATTTTTATGAAGAACTTATACTTGAGTCAGATTGCGATTCTCAGTTTTATTGTCATTAAATTTAATTGCAGGGAGGTTACGTTTGGCTCCTATTCATTTATCATTTCTGTCTTTAAAATTTCAGTGGAGAGATTACACTTAGCGCAATGTCCATTGGCATTCCTAAATAATATTTCTGTCATATAAAATTTATGTGGGGAGGTTACAAATGTTATATAATGGAAACTGCTTTGTCAACTTATGATGTTATTTATATATATTGTGGGTATCAGCTCTGTTGTGTTATTGTAAAAACTAAATAATTTTTCGCTTCCAGGTATGTAACCTCACCTGTGTGGGAACACTCAGAAGTCTTCATGGAACGTTCTCAGTTTGCTACCTCAAATAATAAAATAAATA
Organism: Schistocerca serialis cubense; assembly: GCF_023864345.2. NCBI lineage: Eukaryota > Metazoa > Arthropoda > Insecta > Orthoptera > Acrididae > Schistocerca > Schistocerca serialis. The sequence continues at coordinate 730,615,110 of NC_064641.1, forward strand.
TAACGAAGATATAACAGCACGAAATCCACTATTATAACCCGAGTGAGTAAGGCAAATATAGGTTAATTTACAACGATATCATCAAAGCTTTCTTAGCGAGAAACTTCACGTCCCATGGCGTGACGTTACGGTCAGCTGACGACCTATATGAATGCTGCCTCTTGAAATGTACTGTGCAGTGTTTTGACGTGACGTGACATGACGGCAAATGCGAGCTGGCCTTAAACAAACAGTGTCGTCCCGTGATCACATGACGATTCCATCTGAATGCCGACAACATGCGCAGAACGCAGTGCGCACTCTAGAGACATTCCTAATCCATGGCGGCAGTAAGCGACGAGTCGAGCGGCGGTCCCGGCCGGTGACTCAGCGGTCACGCCCACGGGAACACAGTGGCCAAACCTGGCATCCGCTGGCACGAGGCGAGAGGCAGACAGCCAGCTGCGCCGATGACGCGGCCGGCGACGGCGCGTCAGCCGGGCACGCACGGTCGTATGTCTCTCCAGCCCTTCTGCGAACTCCTGGCGCTGCATTCTCGTGTCTACAAAACCGCAGTGGGATCTACAGCTGTGTAAAGCAGTACCGCGGTGAAACTATGACCCTGACAGAAGTGTAAAAGTAGGGAACAATCCCAACCCCCTCATAGAAATACCTTTCTGCCATTTACGTACGCCGATTTAACAATTTTGTCGTTTTGTAAGTGGTATCAGATACTACAGTTTTCTTTTCGTATTGCCGGTTACGTAAGGTGGCAGTCACGACAAATGGCAAACGTGTCGCATTAGTTATTAATACGAGGGACAATCAGTAAGTAAAGCAACACATTCTTTCGGCCAATTTCGGTTGAAAAAATTCTGAATTATCTGTGGGACATTTAGGACTATTCCCACTTCAGCCCCTGTAGTTTTATTAAGTTCTGATACGTGGCGGTGCTATACGTAGCCTTCAAAATGGTGTCTGTAACGGAGGTGTTCCAAGCAAATTTTGGTAATTTGTGGTAAGGCGTTATGGGACCAAACTGCTGAGGTTATCGGTGCCTAAGCTTACACACTACTTAATCTAACTTAAACTAACTTACGCCAAAGACAACTGAAAAACACCTATGCTCGAGGGAGGACTCGAACCTCCGATGGAGGGAGCCGCGCGAACCGTGACAAGACGCCCTAGACCGCGCCGTCGTAGATATTCACGGGCGCTTGAAAAATGTGTGCAGAGACCTGGCAGTGAACAAAAGCACGGTGTGTCGTTGGGCAAGGCATCTGTCATCAGCAGTGGCGTAGCGTGGATGTAAAGGTTGCGGAGACTCTACAGTTGTAGGGAGACAAAATATTACAATAAAAAAATTAAACAAATGAAACAAAATGCATCAAATAACACAACAACAACAACTACTACTACTACTACCATTGCCACTAATAATAATAACAATCATAATAATAACTAACTTGTTCAAGGAACGATGACAAATTTTGAGAACTCCAGCAGGAAGAGAAGAAGCACTTGTAAAGAAGTGCAATGCGCCTATCTTTTCTTTCCATGAATAAGTCTATAACTCGGTCTACAAAGATCTGATCACTGGATAGTTCTCTAAGTAGTGTCTTTTCTATTGCTAACGAGCTCAAACACGACAGCCGGATGTTGGACATTGAATTTCGTAAATAATTCTTGACTCCTTTAAGAGTACTCATGCTTCGTTCACTGCTTGCTGTCGTTGCGGGTAGAGTCAAAACCAAACGGAGGAACTTCGTTGTTTCTTCATAACCAGAGTCTAAAACATTGTTGACAATGTACTTTAAGAGGGTTCTTGGAGCTGAGTGTTTTTTCTCATCAGGGTTTATGTTACACAGTTCATTTTCAAGTTGTTCTTGTTTGAAAAAGGGGTATTGTTCTAATAACCGAAGCAGTTTCTACTTTGGGGATTCTTTTTGATAGTCCGGGAAACACCTTTCGTTCAAAAGTTCAACAAACTGAATTTGTGGAAAGTCTTGAAATCTTCTTTCCATCTGAACAATTTCCAAAACCAGTATCTCGTTAGTGCCCTGAGAGATGTCTTTTGACTATCACAGAATGATAAATTGCCATTCAAACACAAGCTGCATTTAATGCATTCATCAACGAATGTTTCCGTTCTTAACTGTCGTAAGTTTCTCAAAACAGTTCTTATTTCGTCGTGGCAAGCAGTTATACTGACAGATTTTAACTGAAGAACATTAAAGAAATGATCAACATAAACAAAGCACCCCCGCTAGAAGCAAAGCAAGTAGACAAACGTCTAACATTCTGCGTGGTGTCTGTTTGTTCTAAGTCGTGTCTCCCTACCACTTCCGCGCAACGACGCTCTGAGCGTGTTTTTTAGGGCATTGACTAGTTTGAACCTGGGACCTGTTGCTGGTAAGGAGACGCCAGACCACACATGACATGTAGAGTTCAGAAGAGTTCAGTGAGACTAGCGATGATATAACCAAATACTTAATGATTTCAGCGTCAGCTTCACTGCACTCGCTGTAAAAGAATCTTAATACTAGCTAAATTTAGTGAAAGGGGTTCACGGCTTTCCTATTTTTAGTTAGCTGGTAAAATAACGTCGAAAAATCAGTTAAGTTTACCGTTGGAAATTTTATTCCACTCACAAAACATTGTTTATAAATTGCACTATTGATAAAAGGAAATGTTTTAATACAGGATGGTAAAAACCAACTCCATTCAACAAAAATGTGAACGAATATTCCCTGAATGGGTTTCCAAGTTCTACAATGGATCGAAGGATGACCTATGCCATATCACATCTATAATCTAGGTTTAAATTAAGTTTCACAAAAGAGAAAACTATCAAAATGGTCTACAGTGACCCTCAATTATCTTTAGTTACTTATCTAACTTGTCGTAAATTACAGTGGCTGATGTGGCTTCTTAATAACTATATAACAGAAAAATCATCGCGTTTCAGATTTTTACTTCAAGTGGCAAATGTGAACACCATGAGCTTTAATTGACGATCGACACTAGTATTACGCAAAACGTGGGTGTAACAGTTGAGACTTCTGCAGTTCTGAGTGAAGCTTTATGCGCTGTTATGCGGCATCGCGTGCGTTCATTACCTTGTCGGAGTTCGTCAGGGGGCGGAGGACAACACAGCTCCACTCACCTCGCCGTCTCGGAAGCAACTCCCCCTAACTTCTCCTTACCACAATTTACCGAAGTTGGTTTAAAAAAACTATCTGGCTGTCTTTTCATCTGACCAGTCAGGGTCTGAATGTTAACCTTAAGCTCCGCCTACAAAAATTCTGTCTATCCAATGAGAAACATTATACTTTTCGTGGTGGGGCAATGTTTTTAAAGTTTGCAACGTAACAGAGGCACGAAAAAGTCTCACGCTAAAACTTGCAGCTGGTGTGGTCCTTTTAGTGTTATTGTAAGATCTATACTGTTCTTCTGGAGGGCTCTATCATTTAACATGGGCCGGGGGTGGTCCTGACGTAACAGAGTCACGAACAAGTCTCACACTAAAACTTGCGACTGGGGTGGCCCTTTTTGTGTTATCGTAAGATCTATACTGTTCTTCTGGAGGGCTCTAGCTTTTAACATGGGCTGGGGGGTGGTAACAGAGATGCGAAAAAGTCTCACGCTAAAACTTGCAGCTGGGGTGTGGTCCTAGCGGTTAGCTGGCGACGTGGGTGTCCGTCCCTTATCGTAGGGCGTTCCAGCTTAACACGGCTTCTGTTCTCGTTTCTCCCCTCGGAACTGTGTCTGTCTCACGGTGGGAAGGTATGACATGCATTTAGGTGTTCTTGTGTTAGTCTGTTGTATTCCATTTGCTCACTCGTTACTCGTATTACTTTGGTTAATTTAATGTCACGATTTATTCGGAGCTATGTGACATACTACTGGATTTGCTTATCATGTCAGGGTTTTCATGGAAGGTGTTGGATTTGCCTGACACCTTACATATCACCACCCTTCGAACTTAATTTTTGCACTGAATTTAGGCAATGATTGAATCGTTGTCTAAGTCAGTCAAAAATTATTCCTTTATCTAAATTTTGTTGCCTACTGTTCAGCCACATTATTCTGGTTCTATGCTAGTTTGTATTACTAATTTATATTTTTATATTCTTCCACATTATTCTCAAAAATGACAAGAGAAGAATATTTTTATGCTGTTATTAATTGTTAATTATTTTCTTTCTTTAGTTAAGTGTGAAGTTTGTTTTTTAAGAAGTTTGTTATCGAAAGTGAGGAGTCTTTCACATGGATTTTCTTAGAAATATATTTTTTTTATAAAAGTAGTAATTAAGTAAAATCTATTCCTAACACATTTTCTAAATATCATGTACAAGTAAAATGTTTTTGTTTCTAGACACTCATTTCATCGTTGTTACACTAACAAATAAGAATTATTTCGAAGAATTGCTTTGACAAAGAAATATACATACACAAGTATTGAGATATTATCCTAAGACATGTTACAAATGTTAAAAAAAAGGGAAAACCTCCAACAAGATAATTTTTTATTCTTTGTTTTTGTAAGGAGAAAATAAGTAAAATATAGTTATTCTTTTATTTTCATGAGGAGAAAATAAGTGGCATCTAGTTTTAGTGTTTATTATACCTTACTTTTGTTCTTTATATACTGTCCATTTCAGAACTAATGACTTATTTTTAACGATAATCTACTTTTTTACTTAAGTCCATAGTCAATGACTGTTATTTTGTAGTTTATTATCTGTCTGGTGTGCTTAACTTATTTAGTTTTTCACACGCTTCTTTTGCACAATTCCTACATCACATAATTTGATTTCACACATTCACACAATCCTATGAATGTTTAAGCAAGAGGTTGGTGAATTCTTTTTTTTTTTTTTTTTCTTTCCACAAAGGTGATGGACTTAAGTGAGATGGATGTGGAAAAGTATTTGATGTACAGCTTCATTCGTCGTTCATTGTTGGCTTTGCTAGTGGGTGTTGCTGTTGTGGAGGTCGCATAATGGAATGGAGCTGTGAATGCAGAATCTCGTGGTTTACTGGTTTTATATGCATGAAAGTCATAGTTATGTGTCGCTTAAAGCGGTCATTTTTCGTTGTAATACTTCGCAGTTGACTAGTTTACAATAGGATAGGAATTTGGGAAGGTATGTCGTCTATTCTTCCCCCGTCTTCTTTCTGGGTCTCAATCTTGCGAATCTTCAACTTCCGTTCTTCCTGCTTTTTCTCTGCTTCTTACTTGCTTCTTGGTTCTTCTCTGGGCAAGACATGAAAATATTTATTGATAACTAGTCACTTTAAAGTTCTCATCTTAGCAACAGTTTGATAAACTGTTTGGACATGTCATTTCTACCTTGTGGACGATTTCTAAAGTTTCATGCATCAGCGTGCTGTTTAATAGCGGTAGTGTGACTTTTTTTTTTTTTTCTTTTTGCCAGTGGTGGCTTGCCCAAGCGGTCTTTTCGTTGGGCCGTTTTTTGCTCGCTCCGCTGAGTTGGGGTGTCCCGGGGTTTACGAGCGGTGAAAGTCTGGTGCTTGCTTGGCAGTCCCTGCACCCGTCCCTTCTGGCCTTCGGTGTCCTGTCGTGTCTCTGCAGGGTTCCGCCACTGTGTGGTTCAGTGTCCTGTCCCAGCAGGGTTCCACTTAGCGGGCAGATTTATGGCCCACTTCTGATACAAGGGCCTTCTGTTGATCTTGCTGTCCTTTCCTTTCTCTCGACGCTTCTGCCTTGTAGGAATCGTGTCTTGCTAATTACGTCCTTTTCTTTCTTGATACTTCTCTCGTTGCTACTAGTGGGTTAGATACAGGTTCCCTGGTAGATGCTATTTTTCTTGACTTCCGGAAGGCGTTCGATACAGTTCCGCACTGTCGCCTGATAAACAAAGTAAGAGCCTACGGAATATCAGACCAGCTGTGTGGCTGGATTGAAGAGTTTTTAGCAAACAGAACACAGCATGTTGTTATCAATGGAGAGACGTCTACAGACGTTAAAGTAACCTCTGGCGTGCCACAGGGGAGTGTTATGGGACCATTGCTTTTCACAATATATATAAATGACTTAGTAGATAGTGTCGGAAGTTGCATGCGGCTTTTCGCGGATGATGCTGTAGTATACAGAGAAGTTGCGGCATTAGAAAATTGTAGCGAAATACAGGAAGATCTGCAGCGGATAGGCACTTGGTGCAGGGAGTGGCAACTGACCCTTAACATAGACAAATGTAATGTATTGCGAATACATAGAAAGAAGGATCCTTTATTGTATGATTATATGATAGCGGAACAAACACTGGTAGCAGTTACTTCTGTAAAATATCTGGGAGTATGCGTACGGAACGATTTGAAGTGGAATGATCATATAAAACTAATTGTTAGTAAGGCGGGTACCAGGTTGAGATTCATTGGGAGAGTGCTTAGAAAATGTAGTCCATCAACAAAGGAGGTGGCTTACAAAACACTCGTTCGACCTATACTTGAGTATTGCTCATCAGTGTGGGATCCGTACCAGGTCGGGTTGACGGAGGAGATAGAGAAGATCCAAAGAAGAGCGGCGCGTTTCGTCACTGGGTTATTTGGTAACCGTGATAGCGTTACGGAGATGTTTAATAAACTCAAGTGGCAGACTCTGCAAGAGAGGCGCTCTGCATCGCGGTGTAGCTTGCTCGCCAGGTTTCGAGAGGGTGCGTTTCTGGATGAGGTATCGAACATATTGCTTCCCCCTACTTATACTTCCCGAGGAGATCACGAATGTAAAATTAGAGAGATTAGAGCGCGCACGGAGGCTTTCAGACAGTCGTTCTTCCCGCGAACCATACGCGACTGGAACAGGAAAGGGAGGTAATGACAGTGGCACGTAAAGTGCCCTCCGCCACACACCGTTGGGTGGCTTGCGGAGTATCAATGTAGATGTAGATGTAGATGTAGATGCATCTTGTCCTTGGTGGAGTTTTTACAATGGTTCTTACAAAAAGTTTTACTTATAATCATCTAACATATGTCTAGTACCTACATTGTTTTACGCCTTCTTAAAAGGTTTAAAAATTTCGGCGCCCTTTCCATATTACAATTCTAAGATGTTTTGAGTCTTAACTTCTAAAAGAATCCTCAAATTCGTTTCTTATGTTTTGTGTAGTGTCGTGGTGTATAGCATTTTAGTATTTCATGCTGTTAGACTATCTATGCTTTATCCCTTCACCTTAATCTATGGTACTATTGGTGTTATTATTGAAACTACTTTCTTTTTCCCACCTTCCTCTCTCTTCATTCTTCTTTCTCCTGATGATCTTATCTGCAACATAATCTTGAAATATTGTGCTGATTATTTACCAGTAATAAAATTAATCTTCAAACTTTTTGATATGGCTCACATGGTAAAGTCCTAAGGTTTTGCCTGTTTTTGGGTTCATTAGTTCCACAGCATTATCATGAGCAATTCGGCTAATTATGACAGGTGCTTTGTATGCAGCGTAAAACTTATGTATTTTGTGTTTCTGTTTGCTGGAGAGATGGTGTGTTTTTACAAATACTTTCAGGCCTACTGAGAATGTTCTTTTAATTGCTGTTCTATCTCCTCTTTCTGTTCTTTTAATGTCTGCCTTTCTGATGTTGGAGAGTGCTGTTGCTATGACTTGTTTGTGCTGTCTACGTGGTACAATAGGATATCTAACATTTTCTCTTGTTATGTTTGGGCGTTCAATATTTTTAAGTACAGTAACTGGAGGTAGTAGTGCAGTGCTATGTGGCATTTCATTTATTACTTCTTGAAAATCTTTAAGGTATGTATCCCAAGTGTTGTGCCTTTTGCCTGCATATAATTGGCATAAAGTGCTTATGTCCTTCATAGATCGTTCTGCTGGATTTACGCTAGGTTTGTACTTAGATATGTAGATGGGTTTTATTTTGTGTTGTTTTAACATGTTCTGCCATTGCACTGATTTGTATTGTGGGCCATTATCCGAAATTATTCGTTCCACTCGACCTACTCGTCTGAGAAAATCTTGTCTAAATACTTTACTTATAGTAAGACCTGTTGCCCGTTTTAGAAGTAAGTTCCAAAACGACAAATATGAAAATATATCCATTTTTTGTCCGTAGGAGGGGCCCCATCAAATCTGTTGCAGCTGTTTGTTTTAATCTTTTAGGGATTATTGGAAACATAGGTGGTTTGGTTTGGAAAGTGACGTGTTTAGCCCTCATACATTTTTTGCTTTGACTAATACTGTTCTAATTCGTCTTTCCATATTAGGAAAATGGCTTGTTTGTTTTATTTTTAAAAAGCATTTCTTTGATCCAAAGTGGCCATTACTTAAATGTGTATACCATATGTACTTATTAATTAGTTCATCTGGGATATAAATTAACCATTCATTCGTTGCAACGTTTCGTCTAAAAAATAAAACATTGTTTTTTACGAGATAGTGCTGTTGAATTTCTGGAAAATCCTTACTTCTCCTCTTGTGTTTGATTCCTAGTATTTTGGGATCCTTGTCCTGATCTTTGCCTATGTTTTTCAATGCTGTCTTAATGTAGTTTCCGAAAGGTGCTTGTTTCATATAGTACGTTGTAAACTGGTCTTCTGCTGCTTCCAAACCTATGTTATTGGATGCACCCTGTGGACATCGTGATAAAGCATCTGCTAATACATTCGCTGGTCCTGGTATGTGTGTAATAGTGAAGTCAAATTTTTGTAGTATTAACATCCATCTGGCTAACCTCCCATGAGTTAGTTTGGCGGATAACAGAAATTCTAATGCTTTGTGGTCAGTGTATACTTTTGTTTTTCTTCCGAATAGGAAGTATCGAAAACGTTGGAAGCCCCATACAATGGCCAATGCTTCCAGCTCCGTGACTGAATAGTTTTTCTCGCTTTTTGTGAGTACCCGACTGGCAAATGCAATTGTTCTGTATGATCTTTGCCCTGCCTGTTCGTATTCTTGGAATAAAATAACTCCTAAACCTGTTTTCGCGCTATCAGTGGCCATACAAAAATTTTGTGTTAGATCAGGATGTGCTAAAATCGGTGCTGTTGTTAGTGTGTTTTTCACTTTTAAAAATTCTTCATTGTGTTGTTGATCCTATACCCATGGGGTGTTTTTTCCAGTCAATGCACATAGGCGTGGTGTTGCGAGAGAGTCGATCCAAATAAATTTTTTATAGAATCCGGTGAGACCTATAAATCCTCTGAGAGTTTTCTTATTATAAGGTGTACAGAATTCTTTGATTGCCGTTAGTTTTTCTGGGTCAGGCATTACCGCTTTCTCGGAAATTATGTGTCCTAGAAATTTGACCTCTCGCCTTCCAAATTTGGATTTTGTTATATTTACTGTGACCCCATGCTCTTTCATGATCTGTAAAAACTGATTTAATGTGTCGTTGTGACGTTCCCGAGAAGGTTCTGCTATAATCACATCATCAACATAACAAGTAATTTTTGTAAAATTTCAGGACTGAGTATAGTATTAAATCCCCTAATAAACGCTGCTGATGATGTGTTTAAACCAAATGACAATTGTTTAAACTGGTAACATCTACCGAATACGAAAAATGCTGTAAATTTTCTACATTCTGGGGCCAATTCTATTTGTCAGAAACTATTCCGTAAATCAATTGATGAAAATATCTTAGCACCGTGGAAGTTTTGTATCAATTCCTCTAATTTTTCTGGGCGATCTGTCTCAGTGATTATGATTGTGTTGATCAGTCTGGAATCAAGCACTAACCTGATGTTCCCATCTCGTTTTTATACAATTTGGAGCGGGCTGTTATATGTGGAGGTAGCTGGTTCAATAATATCGTCATCTAACATTTTAAATATCTCCTGGAATACTTTATTCCTGTAGCTTAATGGGATTGTATAGGGTGGCACTCTAAATGGTTTGTGCTGTTTTACTTCAAACTTGTAGTGAAAGTGTTTAATACTGCCAGTCTTAGGTAAAAATACCTCTGCTTTATCTCGTAAAATACCCTCTAATTCTCTTTTACTGTGTTCCGAAATACCTTGAACTTCTTGCAATTTTTCGTCGGTTTCTTTATGGACTTCTAACACGAGTTGAGGCGATTCCCCCTTTTGTGCATACCATTCTAATTCTTCATCCTCTTTATCTCGTGTCATTCTTAATTGTTTGTTTATAACTGGTATTTCTTCTAATTTTAGCTTTTGCTCAAAGAGAAGTGTGACATTCCCGAATGTTACGCTACCTTTGCACCTATCTATTATCGCTCGTCTCTCATTTAAAAAATCTGCACATATAATCAAATCTATAGTTTCGGTATAATCACGAAGTTGGCGTCGATATTTTGACCTTGGCACGAAAGAGTTAACCTTGTTTGTCTCGTAACTTCCTCAGCATTGTTCCTAATAGGACCTCTTACTTTAATATTGCGTGTTTTCAGAACTGGCAATTCCCCATTGGCATTACACTGCACGAATAAATTTTCTGAGATCGCAGTCAGTTCACTTCCGCTATCAATTACAATATTGACTGGGATATGCTTTACCATGGCCTTCACAATTGGTTGAATTTGAAAGGCTTGGTTCTGTTCTTCTTCTTCTTGCATCAACGAATCCTCCACTGAATCACACATGAGTCTTTTTAGGAATTTCCCTTGTGAATTCGAACTTTCTGTAGGATAAGCTTCAACTGCTACTTCTCTCTCTTTTATTTCCTCTTCTCTATTTCTTCCTTCATTTACGCTTTCTTCAACATCCTCTATTTTTTCCTCATCCTCGTCTATCTTCTCCTTCTTCGTCGCTACTTCCACATAATCGCATCTAAATTCTCTAATTATCGCTTCATAACTTCCTTCATTATATACGTTAGGTTGTGTGCCCACTCGAAACTTATTTTCAACTTCTGTCGACTGAGCATTATCCTCATTGAATTCGCTTTCCCTGGTTTCCATCTCAAATAGCTCTGCAATACTCATTACTTCGTCCTTTCCTCCTACATTCGTTGTGCATACCTCTGGTAATTCATCTTCCTCGTCAGTATTCTCCCAATTAATTTCGTCCCAACATGATATTCTTATTTTCTTGTCTTCGTTTTCATCTGGTCCCTGCGGATTTGTTTCTTCCTTCTTCTCTTCTCGTGATAAGGTATTTACTTCTCTGTTCAAGGTGCTGCATTTGTCCTGGGTCGGTGCGTCATTCTCTTTCGCATGGGCGCTTAGCTGTCAATTCGAACGTTTATCAGGGTTTGGTGGTCTTACCTCCACCTCTTCTATCTGTATTCTCTCTTCTTGTTCAGCTTGTTGATAGTGGTTTCTTTGTTGATAATTTGTCGGTCTATTGGTTCTCCAGTACCCGTTCCGGTTGTCGTTATTCCCTCTGTAATAGTTGTTGCCGTTCCTGGGTGAATTATAGTTATTGCCATATTCTCTTCTAAATCCATAGCCGGTTCTCTGTTGAAATCTATTGTCGTTTCTTGGTGCGAAGTTATCACATGGTTCGTAATTATTGTTTCTTCGCACTGTGTCTTGTGGATTCCACTGCTTTTTGCTTTCGTTTTCACGTGCGCTTCGTATTTTTCTTGCGCCATCTTCCGAAAATATGAATTCTAGTTCCCTTAGAATACCTTTAAATGCTTCGACGTCATTGCCTCCGCGACCTACTAATGATTGCTGGTATTTCAATGGTAGCTTCATCGCGCATAATTTAATCAACTCTCCGTCACTGTATGGTACATCTAAGCATTGATTTTTCTTTGCCATTAATTCGAAAAATTTCACGGGACTCTTCTCTCCTGAATTTTCAAAATATGGGTTCTGTAATAATTCGTACTTCACTCTGTTCTGTGCTTCGCTGGACCAATATCGTGAGAGGAACTTCTCTCTGAAATCTTCGTACGATCGGCATGTCGCTGCAACATTCTGCATGGTTTCTGCGACTGTTCCTGACATGTGTGCACATATAAAGTCTAATTTGTGTGCTAGCGTCCAGTGTTCTGGTAATCCTACTCGGAATTGATCAATAAAAGTTCGTGGATGTAATGAGTTTCCTTCTCTAAAGTGTTGAAATTTTCTGACTGTGAGGAAATGATCGTTGTCGTACTTCGTCATAGTTCCATATGAAATTCACGATTCTTCGCCACTTTTCATTCTGATCATTTCTCCCGTCGTTCTTTCCGGTTGTGGTAGATCCATTGGATATTGTCCACTGTAACTTTCGCCCACCCTTGCGTTGTATCGTTGGAGTGGTACGCAATAATTTTCTTCCATCGGTTGTGAACGTGTAGCTGAATGCATTGCACTGTACTCTTCGCGACCTGGCTTTCCATTGTCAGGTATTGGTTCGGTATCTTGTCTGGCTAACCTTGCTGCTTCATTGCACGATCCAAACTGTCTTGAAACATACATTTGTGGTTCCGCATGTGTTTGTGATGACGTTTGTTCATCAAGAATTTCGAAACGTGTTTGTTGCTGTGCAGGCTGTCTGATTTCACGTATGTTACATTCCGCCTGTGATTGGAATCGCAAATGCGTAATATCTTCGTTAATTGCTTGTTTTTCCGGTGCTGTTACAGATACGGATGTGGTTGCAGACTCTTTGCTTGTTCGATCCTGTTCACTACGCTCTTAAATGGTTTGCAACAACTCTGTTCGCAATTTCTGAAATTGTCGCTTCGTTTGCGCTTCTATTTTGACTATACGGTTATCATATCTTTTCAGCGCTGCTTTTGTGATACGTTTGTGTAACACACTGTTTTCAACAACTTCACGCGCTGTACCTGCTGCTTGTCTAGTAATTTCGTTTATCTGTTTCTCTAGTTTCTTGACTTCTCCCTGGGTGTTGTTACGTAATGTTTTGATCTCGTCCTGAATGTGATTACGCAATGTTTGTGCGTCCGCTTGTACCTTGTCAATGTCTGTTCTCAATTGATTGTGACCTGTTATTAAGATTCCTATCATTTCTCGAGATTCTTTTGCCTCACCTTCAATACGACTTAGGTGTAACTGAATTTTTTTGTTTTGTTCTTTAATCTCACGCATTTGTCTCGTGGTTTCCGCATTCTGAATTTGAATTTGGTTCGCAATTTCTTTATTTTGCCTTGTCATGGTTTCCGTAATTTGTTGTAATAATTCTGCCAGATTGGTGGGTCCTATTGTGTTTTCTTCCGACGTCCTACGCTCTGTGTTTTCGTCCAAGTGTTGGTTCGCAACCGATTGCATTGAACTGTGCTATGACACGTTTCTGCTCGAATTCCTTGTACTCTGTGGTGAGGGAGCTCTGATTACTTGTACTATGGGTTCTACGTATTCAAGACGCAAGTTAGAATCCTCATCGACTGTCTCTCTACTTTTCTGCTTGCCTGTCGTATGCTGACTTACGATTTCTATGCCTTGACGTACATTATCCTCGTTATGGCGTGTTATATGTCCCATTTCTCACGATACTGCATCGTCTGTTGTACTGTCCTCTATTCTCTGTCCATTTTCATGCTGGGTCTCTAATTCAATTCGGTCAAGATCTCGATCTACCATTGCTAATCTTTCCGAATCCCTTATTTTCTGTTTTAAATGCAATTCACGCGCCCTACTTCGAGTAAACATGCGCTCATACGATATTACGCGTTTCATAAACTTTTTGCACACACTACTTGACAATCAATTCACTTACTTGTTGGGTCAGAACCAACTTGTCAACGATGTATCCGCCACCTGTGCGCTTGCATTGGAGAGAAAACTTAATTCTAACAATTTTTAAAATTCATAATTTAGTTATGCTATTGTCTCTGCTAGAATGTCTCACTATTTATTGAATACTTCCTTACTATCTATCGCTGCAGTACTGTTTTCGACTATCTATGCCTTTCAAAAAAAAAATTTATATTACGAAAATTTTTTAACAGGATATTTTTCTGACCTAGTTAGGCATGTGGTCGACCTTCAATCATGGTATTTTACCATCCTGGCAGGGTCGCCATTTTCTAACATTCTGAGTGGTGTCTGTTTGTTCTATATCGTGTCGCCCTACCACTTCCGCGCAACGATGCTCTGAGCGTGTTTTTTAGGGAATTGACTAGTTTGAACCTGGGACCTGTTGCTGGTAAGGAGACGCCAGACTACACATGACATGTAGAGTTCAGAAGAGTTCAGTGAGACTAGCGATGATATAACCAAATACTTAATGATTTCAGTGTCAGCTCCACTGCACTCCCTGTAAAAGAATCTTAATACTAGCTAAATTTAGTGGAAGGGGTTCACGGCTTTCCTATTTTTAGTTAGCTGGTAAAATAACGTCGAAAAAGCAGTTAAGTTAACCATTGGAAATTTTATTCCACTCACAAAACATTGTTTATAAATTGAACTATTGATAAAAGGAAATGTTTTAATACAGGATGGTAAAAACCAACTCCATTCAACAAAAATGTGAACGAATATTCCCTGAATGGGTTTCCAAGTTCTACAATGGATCGAAGGATGACCTATGCCATATCACATCTATAATCTAGGTTTAAATTAAGTTTCACAAAAGAGAAAACTATCAAAATGGTCTACAGTGACCCTCAATTATCTTTAGTTACTTATCTAACTTGTCGTAAACTACAGTGGCTGATGTGGGATCTCAATAACTATATAACAGAAAAATCATCGCATTTCAGATTTTTACTTCAAGTGGCAAATGTGAACACCATGAGCTTTAATTGACGATTGACACTAGTATTACGCAAAAAGTGGGTGTAACAGATGAGACTTCTGCAGTTCTGAGTGAAGCTTTATGCGCTGTTATGCGGCATCGCGTGCGTTCATTACCTTGTCAGTGTTCGTCAGGGGGCGGCGGACAGCAAAGCTCCACTCACCTCTCCGTCTCGGAAGCAATTCCCCCTAACTTCTCCTTACTACAATTTACCGAAGTTGGTTTAAAAAAACTATCTGGCTGTCTTTTCATCTGACCAATCAGGGTCTGAATGTTAACCTTAAGCTCCGCCTACAAAAATTCTGTATATCCAATGAGAGACGTTATACTTTTCGTGGTGGGGCAATGTTTTTAAAGTTTGCAACATAACAGAGACGCGAAAAAGTCTCACGCTAAAACTTGCAGCTGGTGTGGTCCTTTTAGTGTTATTGTAAGATCTATACTGTTCTTCTGGAGGGCTCTATCATTTAACATGGGCCAGGGGTGGTCCTGACGTAACAGAGTCACGAAAAAGTCTCACACTAAAAACTTGCGACTGGGGTGGCCCTTTTTGTGTTATAGTAAGATCTATACTGTTCTTCTGGAGGGCTCTAGCTTTTAACATGGGCTGGGGGGTGGTCCTGACGTAACAGAGACGCGAAAAAGTCTCACGCTAAAACTTGCAGCTGGGGTGTGGTCCTAGCGGTTAGCTGGCGACGTGGGTGTCCGTCCCTTATCGTAGAGCGTTCCAGCTTAACACGGTTCTGCTCTCGGCTTCTGTTCTCGTTTTTCCCCTCGGAACTGCGCCTGTCTCATGGTGGGAAGTTATGACATGCATTTAGGCATTCTTGTGTTAATCTGTGGTATTCCATTTGCTCACTCGTTACTCGTATTACTTTGGTTAATTTAATGTCACGATTTATTCGGAGCTATGTGACACACTACTGGATTTGCTTATCATGTCAGGGTTTTCATGGAAGGTGTTGGATTTGCCTGACACCTTACAAACGTAGGATCATCCAGTCGTCGTTTCTTTCTCACAGCACAGCTCAAAGATTCTGGGTCCCACTGAGAGTCTGTATCATCAATTATATAATTAAAAACACTATATAGCGCTGAGAAGTGCCTAGATGTTGTTGAAACTGCCCTGGAACGAAAGTTCCAGCGAGTGTTGCTTGCATGTGGCAGTTTAAATCCACCGTTATGAATGTAATGTCTGACCACTGTATTTTATCTTATTGAATTAGAAATGTAAACGGTAGCTTTGTGGGGTCCAGAAACAAAAAAGAAGGGGGATACCATGAGAAGGAATTCGACAACTTATACACAAATGGACATTTCAGAGCTGTAGCCACAGAACACTCAGCCCAAGGCACATGATACATCCACCTTTGTCGGTAACGATACACTGAAACATAAGAGGTAGGAGTAGGAATGTGCACTAGACCCTTAGAGGCCAGTTATGGCATGGGGATTTACAATTTTGTTTCCAGCATGACAGTTTCAGTCTGAATCCGTGTGTGTCCTGATATCAAGCGTCCCGGAAGATTAAAACAGTATAACGGACTGAGAGGCAAACCACAGACCTTTGCCTTTCACAGGCAAGTGCTCTGCTATGGGTCGTGCCCATTCCTTTCTTATAGGGTGCCTAAAGGATTCTGCAATGCGACAAATCAAGCAAATCTCATTAATGGTTTTTTTTATTCCCATAAAGTAGATTGACAATACAAACTTTGATTTACAAGAATGTGTCGCAAGCGGTTGGCGACATGCGAACAATCATTTGCTATATACAATGTCCATTCCAGTAATGGATATGGATCGCACGACATTGTTAATCGTAGTGGTCTCCTGGGGTCTGTCTTCTCCGCCGAGGCTGGCAGGAGCGGCGCTTATGTTCTCTTCTTGTAGAGGCCACTCGTGTCGTGGTGACATTCTAGTCAGCGTACTATTGGCTGACGCCGTCTCAGAGCCATCTCTGTTCTTGCGTTCTTCATCTTCGTGCCGGCGCTTGTTGATACGTCGGAACATCTACCATCTCAGCTAACCAACGACGACCCACAGCTCGTTATCACAGCGTAATTTCAAGCAATAACTCGTATCATATCTTCCGAACTTTACAGAAGCTCTCCTGCGAAACTTGCAAGACTAGCTCTCCTGGAAGAAAGGATTTTGCGGAGACATCTATTAGCCACAACCTGGGGGAAGTTTACAGAATGAAACGTTCACTCTGCATCGGAGTGTGCGCTGATATGAAACTTCCTGGCAGATTAAAACTGTGCTTCGCGCCGAAACTCAAAATTCACGACTTTGCCTTTGTTGTATGAGTACTCAGTGTGTAGCTCAATTGGTAGAGCACATACCCATGGAAGGCAAAGGTCCCGATTTCGACTCTTGGTCCTGCACACAATTTTAATCGGACGGGATATTTCATGTCAGTGCACTTCCGCTACAGATTGAAAATTTCAGTCTGTAAAGATCCCCCAGGCTGTGACCAAGTCATGTCTTTGCAATATCCTTTCTTCCAGGAATGCTGGTCTTTCCAAGGTTCGCAGGAAATCTTCTGTAAAGTTTGGCAGGAAGGAAACGAGTACTGCCGGAAGTACGGCTGCGACGTGGAGCATTGAGTCGTGCGGGGGTAGCTCAGTTGGTAGAGCACTTGCCTGTAAAAGGTAGCCGGCCGCAGTGGCCGTGCGGTTCTAGGCGCTACAGTCTGGAACCGAGCGGCCGCTACGGTCGCAGGTTCGAATCCTGCCTCGGGCGTGGATGTGTGTGCTGTCCTTAGGTTAGTTAGGTTTAATTAGTTCTAAGTTCTAGGCGACCGATGGCCTCAGAAGTTAAGTCGCATAGTGCTCAGAGCCATTTGAACCATTTTTTGTAAAAGGCAAAGGACCTGGGTTCGATTCTTAGGCTAGCATACAGCTTTAAGCTGCCAGGAAGTTTCATTTTCTTTGTTTTCCTTTTGAGTGCCCTATCTTGTTCGCAGAGGGAGCAAGGCAACCATCTGGGCTTCCTCAAGGAAGACAATGATGTACTGGTGAACACGGTGGAAACCTGCGTAATTGGGATCCTAGCTAATCTTACCTTTAGTTGATTTTGTGTACGTTTGACTGAGCTGCCATGCTTAATGGTCAGAGGAACTACATTTTTCTTTATTCGTGGTGAAGTCACTAATGGTTCAACGGTGGTGGATGGGCTATTTGCATGTGACGCTGGAGTCATTTGGACCCATATTGGGCTAGTAGATGCGTAGTTAGAACTGATTATCGGACTCTGAAACCACGCACAGTTACTCCCATATCACATTTCACTTTCAGTAGTATTATTTGTATGACGTAAAGGTTTCACTTGTGCATCAGTCTAATACTACGAGGGTCACTCCAAATGAAATGCACACTATTTTTGTAAAAATATTTTCACTCTGCATGTGTGAAACTTTTACAGTGTGTAGATACAACTTTCCCGCTTGTTTTCAAACTTAGTTCAACCTGTTCCCATGAGTGGCGCCGTCACAGCATGTCTTCAAGATGGCTGCTACACTTGACATCCGTCAGAAGCAACGTACTGTCATAGAATTCCTGTGCTGTGAAAACGAGAAAGTGGAAAACATCGACAAGAGGTTGAAAAAGGCGTATGGAGATGCTGCGGTCGATCGCAGGACTGTTAGACGGTGGGCAAGCAGGTTACTTGATGAAAGCGGGCACGGCAATATTGAGGATTGTCCTCGCAGTGGCAGGCCTCGTACTGCACACACTCCAGACAATTTGCAGAGAGCTAACAAATTGGTGACTGCAGACAGACGCATCACACTGAACGAATTGTCACGCTACTTTGGGATAGAGGAAGAAAATGTTCGCAGAATACTGAAAGTGTTGGCGTTAAGAAAGGTTTGTTACAGGTGGGTTCCCAGGATGTTGACAGTGGCTCACAAAGGAACAAGAAAAACGGCATGCAGCGAACTTTCGGAACAGTACGAGAATGGTAGAGATGAATTTTTTGGAAGAATTGTGACAGGTGATGAAACATGGCTCCATCACTTTTCACCAGAGACGAAGAGGCCATCAACGGAGTGGCATCATGCAAATTCACCCAAGGAAAAAAAAATTCAGAACCACAGCTTCTGCTGGAGAAGTTATGGCTAAGGTGTTTTACGATTCCGAAGGAGTCTTGCTTGTGGACATCTTGCCAAGTGAAACCACCATAAATTCTGATGCATATGTGACGTCACTGAAGAAACTTCAAGCTCGACTGAGTCGTGTTCGACTACATCGGCAAAAGCAGGATGTTTTGCTGTTGCACGACAATGCACGGCCACATGTCAGTAAAAAAGCCATGGAAGCGATCACAAAGCTCGGATGGACAACACTGAAACACCCGCCTTACAGTCCTGACCTGGCTCCATGTGACTATCATCTCTTTGGGAAACTGAAAGCCTCTCTTCGTGGAACAAGGTTTGAAGATGATGACTCCCTTGTGCACGCTGCCAAACAGTGGCTCCAACAGGTTGGTCCAGAATTTTACCGTGCGAGTATACAGGCGCTGGTTCCAGGTAGGCGTAAGGCAGTTGAAAGGGATGGAAATTATGTGGAGAAATGAAAATATTGTTCCTAAAGGATGTATCTACACATTGTAAAACTTTCGAACATGTAGAATCAAAGATGGATTTTTAAAAAAGTAGTGTGCATTTCTTTTGGAGTGACCCTCGCATAATGTATAACTGGGAATATGTATTTAAATCGCCCTTAAGGAATTTGTTTTGTCAGTATTCGACGTATAATCATCTGTGTTATGTATATGAGTTTTAAGAGGCTGATTGCTTATGCGGCATGCATAAGATTTGTCCAGGCGGCGCCCAGGAGAGAGGCGACACGAGAAGTCAACACGCGACTGGTTTCGCTGAGAGCGGAGTGAGCCAGGCACCCCACAGGGTGCGGGTACGGTGACACGCAAAGGCCTCAGCAACAAGCAGCCTTCCTAGAGGGCGGACGCCTGCGTGTTATCTGGCCAGCCTACTGAGGACGCCCCGCAGCCATGTGCAGAACCACCCTACTGCCAGATCCTTAGCTGTGGCTAAGACAATGGGAGATGGACTGTCGCGTGCGATGGTGGAGAGACACACGTCACGCCTTTCACCAAGAGCGCGAGTTGGGAGCAGCGACAAGACGGGGCCCTAATCTAAACAGGTTTCTTCCATAAAGCCCACTGTAGGAACAGCGCCTGGACCGAGGTGAAGGGAGACACAAAATTACATCCTTACATCGAGAGTGTATGCAAGTCATCATTCGGCCAGCCTGTGACTACTACACAGATCTGGGAGAACAACATCTTGTCAGCCATAATGATGTCCTTTTTAATCAACACTATCAACACATCTGTCAGATTGTGTGCTAGTATTTGGACACCGCAAGAACTATTCCAACCACCCAATGACTATTTGCTCATACAAGAGATATTCCTTCTCACTGTCATCAGACAGTTGAAAGTAACACCAGTTTCCCCAAGGTCAATGACGTCACAATGAAATAACAAGCCCTCTGTCATGCCACTGTCAAAGATCCACTACGGTGAACCTTCCGTGCTGCTTCACAAATCATCGGCCTCGCTGTTTGCTGACGTCATATGCGGCCCCATTTCTGCCGAGAGCCACACAGTCCCGTCAAGCCAACTCCCACGACTGAAGGAAGGATGTCCGGCACCGCTTACGCATGTATCACACTCTGTGGCACAACCACAGATAATCCTGCCTCTGGCCATGAGATCTGGACTCTCCCATCAACACAGCATCCAAGAGTAACTTTCTTAGCCCGCATCTCGTGGTCGTGCGGTAGCGTTCTCGCTTCCCACGCCCGGGTTCCCGGGTTCGATTCCCGGCGGGGTCAGGGATTTTCTCTGACTCGTGATGGCTGGGTGTTGTGTGATGTCCTTAGGTTAGTTAGGTTTAAGTAGTTCTAAGTTCTAGGGGACTGATGACCATCGATGTTAAGTCCCATAGTGCTCAGAGCCATTTGAACCATTTTTTAGTAACTTTCTTCGGCAGCTGCAAGTAAGTGAGATACAAAACAAATGTTGTGTGTATAAATGACGAAAACCTCGTGTGTCGGTAACATTTAACTCCATCCCTAGGGCAATGATGTGATAGTGATTGACGAGTGTCAATTTTTCGAATTGTCTGTATTAATTACGATATAACTATGCTGCCTCTTACGTAAATCTTGTTGTTTATCTGTCCATCTACGCTTTCCTTCCCACATGCGGCACATGTAATATTCACTATTCTTTGCACTGGTTGGTAACTTATTCGTTATTTTATTGCAAGATATTTGTATTGTTGTGAATGTCGGGATAATGGAGTTACAGTAGTGCTTTTGTGTAAAGCATGTGACATGAAAGGATCTTCAGTCAAAGATAATTTTTGGTTTTGCTTTGGAATTTTCAGGGAGATCATTGTACGCGTGAAAGGGGTTCCATCTTTTTCTAAATGTAATACGTCCAACTGTTCTGGAATAGTTATAACAATGACCTCAGCAAGTGAGTGAGAGTTGCCTTACTGGATACATTTGTGTTTCCATGTATATTCCGATTGTGAACAAGAAAATGTGTTGTTAGAAGTACTTCCTGTGACCAGAAGGTCCATGAATTAATTCATTGCAAATTCCTACATGGCCTTCAGCTCATGTGTTCAGGGAATAAGTGTGAAAGTGATGAGTGCATTGATATCCTTGCATATGTATCTATGTTGGGCTACATTTAGATATTAGTAGCATCAGATGGTTAGAAATGCATTTCTCACATATTCCTCTTTGTAGTTAAAACAAACAAAAATGGTTTCATGCAGTTAAATTTTACTTTCCCTTTTCCGTGTCACACTACTGTAATTCCTAAGGATAAAAAAAAGTCTGCCAATGGGAGACAGTGAAAAGTGACCACCCTTCGGTCACACCATCTTTCACTCCTCGTTAATTACTTAGTCCCTGCAGAGGCATTGCAACTACGTAGCGAGCCATCAGGACGAGTAATTGTGGGTATGACAGGGAATGACAGAGTTTGTTTGCCACTAGCAATAATAGTTGTGACACTAGATTTTCCTCTGTGTTGGCGAGGACGGCAGGGAGACGTGACAAGGACAGCAGAAGTCTAAGAAACATCTGTAGGCTCTACCAGCAAAACATGCGCTTTGCCATGTGAGTACAGGCGGTGATCTCTCGCCATAAAGTCGGATCACAATGGCCGGCTGCACCACGGGTGTGCGGCCCACAGATGGACGCTGAGAATTTTGATTACTCTGGGAAAGAGAGCATTGTCCGCCACAAGCGTGGAATGCACCCGTATTTTCTGGCGCAAAGTTTAGAAGGGGAGAGCTTAGATTTTGACTGCAAACTTTCCCATTGGAGGAATATTGCCATGTGGGAGTTCTGGCGCGGTGTTACACGTACGCCACTGAAGTAATTTGGACGAGCAGCTGGTCGTTGGAGGGGACAATTTTTGGCGAATACGCGTTGATTTGGTGTCGAGGAGCGAAGAGAGGAGAGCTTTTCGTGGTATTCTGTGGATATCCAACATAGAGTATAAGCTGCACAGCTCGGACGAGGTCCGATGAATGCCTGGAAAATTGGCGGAGAACGGCCACAGAGGACAGTCTTGGTTTTTTTCTTCACATCTAGACGCGAGGGTATGCTGGCCGGAGCCTTTGCACTTGCGCACCTACGACTAGTCTCCACGTCACACATTGGGCAGTTCAGGGGTGAGGATAGTGACAACCCGGGCCTATTAGCAATCTTTCTCTGAGGACTTAGTCTTCACTGCAGCGTAAATGATAATCAATTGAAACCCTCAGCTGCCAACAGGTGTTTTTGATTTACGTCGATGGGGACAGCTGAAAACGAATGCCCCGACCAGGACTCGAAGGCGGGATCTCCTGCTTACATGGCAGATGCTCTATCCATGTGAGCCACTGAAGGCACGGATGAATAGCGCGACTGCAGGGACTTATCCATTGCACGCTTCCCGTGAGACCCACATTCCCAACTGTCCACAATCTAGATACGTAATATTCTTAGTAGATATTTGCCCATCCTTCGTATGTGCGAATGCGCACAGGTTGCCCGAACTCTTACGGGAATCGTCACCATAGCTGGCGCGAGTAATGAGTGGATGGGCAAATATCTACTAAGAATATTACGTATGTAGATTGTGGACAGTTGGGAATGTGGGTCTCACGGGAAGAGTGCAATTGATAAGTCCCTGCAGTCGCGCTATTCATCTGTGTCTTCGGTGACTCAGATGGATAGAGCGTCTGCCATGTAAGCAGGAGCTCCCGCCTTCGAGTCCCAGTCGGGGCACTCATTTTCAGCTATCTCCATCGACGTATATCAACAACACCTGTCGGCAGCTGAGGGTTTCAATTATCATTTATTCTAGAGAAGCTGCACGGTCATCAATGGTATCTAGTCTTTCGAGAACAGTTACTATCTTCATTCACTGCAGCGTGTCCGTCTGATCTGCAGCCCCGTATTTCAACCAACTTATGTCATATTGTTTGCACAGAGCACAACATAATCATAACTAACACTTGGTTTAAGAATCTGAAAGAAGGTTGTATACATGGAAGAACCCTGGAGATACTAAAAGGTATCAGATAGATTATATAATGGTAAGACAGAGATTTAGGAACCAGGTTTTAAATTGTAAGACATTTCCAGGGGCAGATGTGGATTCTGACCACAATCTATTGGTTATGAACTGCAGATTGAAACTGAAGAAACTGCAAAAAGGTGGGAATTTAAGGAGATGGGACCTGGATAAACTGAAAGAACCAGAGGTTGTACAGAGATTCAGGGAGAGCATAAGGGAGCAATTGACAGGAATGGGGGAAATAAATACAGTAGAAGAAGATGGGTAGCTTTGAGGGATGAAGTAGTGAAGGCAGCAGAGGATCAAGTAGGTAAAAAGACGAGGGCTAGTAGAAATCCTTGGGTAACAGAAGAAATATTGAATTTAATTGATGAAAGGAGAAAATATAAAAATGCAGTAAGTGAAACAGGCAAAAAGGAATACAAACGTCTCAAAAATGAGATCGACAGGAAGTGCAAAATGGCTAAGCAGGGATGGCTAGAGGACAAATGTAAGGATGTAGAGGCCTATCTCACTAGGGGTAAGGTAGATACCGCCTACAGGAAAATTAAAGAGACCTTTGGAGATAAGAGAACGACTGGTATGAATATCAAGAGCTCAGATGGAAACCCTGTTCTAAGCAAAGAAGGGAAAGCAGGAAGGTGGAAGGAGTACACAGAGGGTCTATACAAGGGCGATGTACTTGAGGACAATATTATGGAAATGGAAGAGGATGTAGATGAAGATGAAATGGGAGATACAATACTGCGTGAAGAGTTTGACAGAGCACTGAAAGACCTGAGTCGAAACAAGGCCCCCGGAGTAGACAATATTCCATTGGAACTACTGAAGGCCGTGGGAGAGCCAGTCCTGACAAAACTCTACCATCTGGTGAGCAAGATGTATGAAACAGGCGAAATACCCTCAGACTTCAAGAAGAATATAATAATTCCAATCCCAAAGAAAGCAGGTGTTGACAGATGTGAAAATTACCGAACTATCAGCTTAATAAGTCACAGCTGCAAAATACTAACACGAATTCTTTACAGACGAATGGAAAAACTAGTAGAAGCCAACCTCGGGGAAGATCAGTTTGGATTCCGTAGAAACACTGGAACACGTGAGGCAATACTGACCTTACGACTTATCTTAGAAGAAAGATTAAGGAAAGGCAAACCTACGTTTCTAGCATTTGTAGACTTAGAGAAAGCTTTTGACAATGTTGACTGGAATACTCTCTTTCAAATTCTAAAGGTGGCAAGGGTAAAATACAGGGAGCGAAAGACTATTTACAATTTGTACAGAAACCAGATGGCAGTTATAAGAGTCGAGGGACATGAAAGGGAAGCAGTGGTTGGGAAGGGAGTAAGACAGGGTTGTAGCCTCTCCCCGATGTTGTTCAATCTGTATATTGAGCAAGCAGTAAAGGAAACAAAAGAAAAATTCGGGGTAGGTATTAAAATTCATGGAGAAGAAATAAAAACTTTGAGGTTCGCCGATGACATTGTAATTCTGTCAGAGACAGCAAAGGACTTGGATGAGCAGTTGAATGGAATGGACAGTGTCTTGAAAGGAGGATATAAGATGAACATCAATAAAAGCAAAACAAGGATAATGGAATGTAGTCTAATTAAGTCGGGTGATGCTGAGGGAATTAGATTAGGAAATGAGGCACTTCAAGTAGTAAAGGAGTTTTGCTATTTGGGGAGCAAAATAACTGATGATGGTCGAAGTAGAGAGGATATAAAATGTAGGCTGGCAACGGCAAGGAAAGCGTTTCTGAAGAAGAGAAATTTGTTGACATCGAGTATAGATTTAAGT
The DNA here is from genome assembly GCF_023864345.2 of Schistocerca serialis cubense. Lineage (NCBI taxonomy): Eukaryota > Metazoa > Arthropoda > Insecta > Orthoptera > Acrididae > Schistocerca > Schistocerca serialis. The sequence goes on from NC_064641.1 coordinate 730,640,134, forward strand.
GTCAGGAAGTCATTTCTGAAAGTATTCGTATGGAGTGTAGCCATGTATGGAAGTGAAACATGGACGATAAATAATTTGGACAAGAAGAGAATAGAAGCTTTCGAAATGTGGTGCTACAGAAGAATGCTGAAGATTAGATGGGTAGATCACATAACTAATGAGGAAGTATTGAATAGGATTGGGAAGAAGAGAAGTTTGTGGGACAACTTGACCAGAAGAAGGGATCGGTTGGTAGGACATGTTCTGAGGCATCAAGGGATCACCAATTTAGTATTGGAGGGCAGCATGGAGGGTAAAAATCGTAGAGGGAGACCAAGAGATGAATACACTAAGCAGATTCAGAAGGATGTAGGTTGCAGTAGGTACTGGGAGATGAAAAAGCTTGCACAGGATAGAGTGGCATGGAGAGCTGCATCAAACCAGTCTCAGGACTGAAGACCACGACAACAACAACATGTCATATTGACGTTCAACTTGCGGTTCACTATCTCGATCGGTACCTCACATATAGTCAGAAAGCGTTGTTGCAATTACCTTGAGGGAGGCATGGTTTTAACATGACACCCTTCCCCTTTAATAACTTTGTCAGCGATGAACATCATATGTCAACATATATTTCGTTTCAAGATTTTTATTTATTTATTTATTTTGTAATTTGATGTCCATGCAAATTCTGGGAATTCATGTATTGGTTTTGTAATAAACTAAGTCTGAAAAGAGCAATATTTTATTCTAGTACCCTATTCATTCTGACCGTTCGAATTATAATAAACTTTTGTGAGCTGAGGATACGAAATAAGGTTAGGAAATCTCGCAAGGTATCTGGTGATCTTGGTGGTTATAGCAGGTGATTTACACTACGAAGAGCACGTTCCGTTGGCCGAGCTGTTCGTAGATGTGCCCTGACCTGCTGAGAAATCATACCACGTTCCTGGTGAGGAAATGAAAATGAAATGCCATGTGTCTAGGACTTCCAGTGGGATAGAGCTATCATCTGGTGGAAGTTGACGCCACTTCTGTTAGTTGTGCTTCGATCATGAAGAAAAGACAACACAGGCGGAGAAAATTTCCGACCCAGCCGGGAATTGAAGCCAGCTCCCTCGCATGACAGTCTGCAGTGCTGGACGGTCAGTTATGGAGGTGGACGTCTAAGTAATGGCAGCAGCAGAGCCACCCAGCCGGGAATCGAGGCCAGACCTCATCCGTGGCAGTCTGGCGTGCTTACCAGTCAGCTATGAAGGCGGACGTCGAAGAAATTGGCAGCAGCAGAGTTGTAACACTCTGTGCAACGTACTTTACCATGCAGAAACACCAAATAAAGCTACGAGCTCTGACTGTTGGTCACCCACACCATGAAGCCCGGCAAGGGGCCTGTGTTTCGGAGGCGAACAGACAGGTAACCAGCTTTACTTCATACACGTGTAAGTCCATCACTCGCATACACAGAAAATCTATTCTCATCAGTTATCACTACAGAGCGCCATTCCACTCTTCAGTCGACGAGAGAGTAGTGGTGCCTGGTGGTGTAGTGGTGTGAATTGTAGCCTGGCGAGAGGCACACGTGGTCTTGGTCTTGTTGCAAGCAGACTGTTTTCACTGGTCCGTGGTCACACAGCAGATGCAGTCTGTGCCCGGATTTCGTACCTGGATGATGTTCGGTGGGCCACAGCTGCTCGCATAATGCGACGAACTTGATGTGCGCCTGTACTACACAGAATGTGGCCTACAGATGTGGGCCGTGCCACGGATCACTGCTGCAAGCACTACCGATTCATTGTGAGCCGTGGCGACTGGCGGTAGGGTGTTCTACTTGTATCGCTGATATCGATATTCAGGTATCTTGCTATCTTCGACTGTTCCCCCGGCGGCTTTTCCGGGTGAACGTGTGACGGGTGAGTCTCCGGTCGGCGTTCATTTAGCCAACTTGTGTTGAAAACAAGCCGGCGTCCCTAACCGTGGTGCATGTGGCCTCGCCGTGCTCGCCGTCCTTGTCTTTTGTCGCGTCGTATGTATGGTGCCGATCATTGGCCGCCCTGACGTGCAACATTGTGGTGGGGGTTCGTCGTCTCACGCTGAACAGCTTCCCATCTCGTAATTTGCAAGCTCCAAGCTATTCTGTATTTAACTAAGGAGATTATTGGAACTCATTGTGGTATGGGTAGCTGCCGGAGATGGTTCTGAACTTGGTTCCACAGTGGCTATTTTAAGGAGGCTGATGTTCCTAATTTCGTTTCTCATCATTTGTGGAGTGTGTGTTTTAAGTGGTTTTCATGCAAGTTTTAACTTGTTTTAGGACATACTAAGCGCTTGGGGAATGGTTGCCGTCGTGTACGCGTCCGCCAGCAGTAGAGTTAATGGCAGGATTTGGTATGTTTATTTAATGCTGAAAGTGCCTTAAGGCAACTGCAAGTGATCTCTAAGTTTCCTGCTAATTTACTGGGAGACGGATAATGTTAGAGTTTTGCTTCATAAGAATTTGGGGGCATGCTTTTTATATATTCCAATGTAGCTGTGATTTGACCTTGTTTTCATTGCAATTTATTTGTGCTGCAAACCATTTGTTAAGTCTGCTCGTTTCCTGGGGTCGGTGCGGTTATGGATTCTTGTGAGGACCGCGCATTGTGAGGCCGGTAGGACTGTATATAAATATATATCGCCTGCTAGTGAGCCTGAGCACAAGCCGTGGGGAGTGAACGCTCGTATTGCCTGCCGGCCGTAGCGTTTTTGCTTCCAAATACTACTGTGGGCCTTAACGCTGTTCTCTAAAGTTAAGTGAGGCCACTTTGTTAATATTAGTGTTTCTGTAAGTTATTTTACTGGTTATTACTAGCCATTCTTGTTTAACACTTACGTTAATTAACTGTGTGTCTTTAATGAATGTGCAACTTGTTATTTTTCCTGTGTGCGAGTTTTTGGACCTTGTTGGCCCACTTTGCATTTTTAGTGTAAGCGTGTTTCACTGTAAACCTTTATGTGAGCAGTTCAGTTTTATTGAGCTTTAAGATCTTTTTTTATTAATGAAGTTGTGTTATTATGTGGCTGTGTAACTTTGGGTTGGAAGTGTATAGTGTTACTAGCCTTTTGTGATATGGTTAAACAAGAACGATTGTTTATGATTATTGATTATTCACCGTGCCTACTATCTATGTTTCTGGTTGCGGATGCAAAATATGAGCCGGCCGGAGTGGCCGAGCGGTTAAAGGCGCTACAGTCTGGAACCTCACGACCGCTACGGTCGCAGGTTCGAATCCTGCCCCGGGAATGGCTGTGTGTGATGTCCTTAGGTTAGTCAGGTTTAAGTAGTTCTAAGTTCTAGGGGACTTATGACCACAGCAGTTGAGTCCCATAGTGCTCAGAGCCATTTGAATCATTTTGCAAAATATGATTCTTATTCGTGGTTATGTAATTCAGTTAAGGTGAAAATTTGTATATTGCATCAGTAAGAGGGCAAATGACCGAATTGAAGTTTATAATAAAGTCTGCTTTGAGTCAAATTAAAATTGTAAAACAATCACGAGCTTGTCCATCACCAGTGATCCCGGGCTTCCTATGTTCTTTAAATAACTGTGGTGAGATTGTAATTTTGATTTTCTAAAGAACTGAGAAGCACCACGGTTCACATTGTACCAAAAGTATTCATCAGTCCGTCGACACGACCACGCAGCTTCCTGCAAGTCCACAGTGTGATACCGTTCAAATTGCTCAAGCTGTTTAATAACAGTATGTACTCGTCGGTGTGGCATGGTTGACCCTAGAATTAGTGCAGCAAAAACTCCTCTCCTCTAACTTCAGCACAGTTACAGCCTTCGCGGTCAAAACAGAGGGTGCAGAGACCTGAGGATCGTCTGATTGCCAACGACAGTCACTAATGAATCACTAATACCAATCAACCCTTCAGAATGCTCATACCATACCCAAGTGGCACTGAACACCACTGAACACTGCCCGAGAAGGTGTTGCATCTTTTCCCCCTTGTGTATTAAAATTTCTACTTTTTAATCTTAAAATTTTCTTGTATTTGACTCTGTGTACTTACATGATACTACTTGTCACTGTTCTAATTTTAATGCTATTGTCAGTTTCATGTAAGTACGTGACTTTAAAAAGGCAAGGTTAGCATGAGATATTACTTTTTGTAGCTAAAAATAAGGAATGCAGTATGCAGTACCACTACGGCTTATTTGTACAAATTAATACAGTGGTGTACGTGGTGTTGAGTCAAAAAGAAGTAAATTCCACTAACTCTGTAGCATTTCCAACTTACGTTTCCTACTCAAAAAGAGAAAACAAAAACCGTAGCTAATCTCAAAGGGCACCCCTACCAAAAAGAAACAGACTTTCTCTCTTTACAGGCGTGGGCTTCTACCCTGCATTCAACTTTCCGACTGTTATTTTACACAATATTTTCCAGTTACACTCAAACACCACATCGCTGACTGAGAATAAAAATACGGTCCTTTTCCTACTTTTCCGCACAAAGATTTCGTTTTCATCATTCACCAATCTGAGATTGTGTCCTGTCCTTAATGACCTCGCGTTGACAGCACGTTAAACCCTAACTTATGTCCTTTCTTCAGCTGTATCACTGTTGATACAGGGGAGTTTGCCGCATACCTAGTAGGACGGAGCAGCTGTTAAGGAAATGGTCTCATATACAAACAGATCGGATTCAAAACCTAATCTAGGCATGGCGATTTAGGTTTTTCGTCGTTTCCCTAAATTATAACAGCTGAAAGGCGGTATGGTACCTTCAGCGCAACCCAGGTCTGTTACTTTCTGTAGGCTTTATGTCGGAAAGATTTCCATATCATGTCATCAGGTGGTTTTTCTGACACAGCTGTTCACATTAGCTATTCTCTCTAATATTTGAGTAATTTAATATTCATAATAATTATCACTTGTCTTCGCGCTATCGCTAAGTGTTAACAATGGAGGTAAAACTCAATTAATTTTCTTTTTGATTTCTTGGTATCTGTCTGTACGCACGTTCCAGAGTTCCCCAGAAACTTGGAAACCAGTTAATGTTTTCAACCTTGCGAAAATGAAATATGAAGAACACGATCCACAATCGAAATGACCTACTTCTCCTGAACACCTACATATCGATGGCACGCGATGAAAACCTCGTAACTCCATCTGTTTTCAAAACTTCGTAATTCCAGTAACCAGTACGTTCCTTACCAAAGAGAGCTTTTAAAGTGCATTGCTTTCTCTAGTCTGTCAATAACTAGGCATCTACTATATAGTTACACGCATAGCAAAATTACCCGTGCCACTTTACGTATTTTTTCAGAAACCGTTTTTGTTTCTCCTGTAAAATTTAACAAATGGAGTTACGAAGTTTTCACTGCCTACCATAGCTATGTGTTATTTATTAGTTAATTTCTTCGACATTAATCCCAACGATGTTGAAATTGTGTGGAAACATTAGAAAAAACGGGATATAACTCGGACGAATCCACGAACTGTTGTTCGAACGATGATTGTTGCACTAATTAGTCAAGAACAAAAACTTTTTATTTAAACGAAGGAGGGACAAAACGCGTAAACTTAAGCAGTGTGCAAAGCCGTTTTCATTTCATAAAATCTGAATATGAATTGTGTAAATGGAAGATAGAGTTACACGTTGTGCCAAAAAGAAAGTACCAAAAGTGTGAGAGAAATACTATTTTGAAGATTTATAACTACTCGTGAGAGTCAAAGCACCGTTACCGAATTCAGTATGACACTGGGCCTCTGAATTGCAATCAAGATGAACATTACTGATTTCCATGCTTCTACCAACTTGTTAAACAGATTCAAGAAATTATATGGAAAAGGAAGTTGCGAAATTACGAAGTTTCTCTTAAGTAAAAGTGGAGAGATCATTAATAGGTAACGCTATAGAGAAATTTGTAGGGCACAAAACTTAGCTTATTGTTGTGCCCTAAAATTCTGCAAATAAAGCCGACCAGTCAGGTTTCGTACAAACCGCAATTTATCATTTAGAGCGGAAAAAAGACAGCGCCGCTTCTATAATCGATGAGTGCTCTGACACATTTGTGTACAACTATGCCAGTGATTACTATCAGTGGTTTACTGTTTCAACAGCTTTGTCATCAGGATCATCTACGCAAATTAGGACGAAAATTTAGAAAAGAGGAGCGGTGTTTACTTACAAAAGTCCTGTCATCGAGGTAGTAAAATCTGACAAATGGAGAGAATAATGTGCAGCGTTATACCCGAAATATCTTGCCAGTAACAGAAAATAAGGCACGTCATTAGGGTAACGACGGAATATATAAAAATCAGATTCCACAAGGAACTAATAGTGTGATTCAGCCTCTTGATAGTATAATTTCAGATAGCTCTTTGTCATTTCAACAGAACAGAATTGTTAAACTATAGTCTTTATTGGATTATCAGCTTCGATCATCACATTTTGAGAATTTCACCAAGTGTGCCCGATACACAGCACAATATGCAGAACAACACATCCACGACGATTTCTTATTCGATTCGAAGTTCTGTCTAAATAAAACTAGTAGTTACTGTGACGTGCCTGAGTGAATTAAATTTTCCTTTATCATGTCTGATAGGTGTGAGGAAAATGTTCATTTTCGCCATCCACTAGTTAAATCGCACTTTTGTGACGACCAAAGGGACTAAACAAAGAACTGTATCATTGTTAAAAAATATAAAAATGGTTCAAATGGCTCTGAGCACTATGGGACTTATAATCTGTGGTCATCAATCCCCTAGAACTTAGAACTACTGAAACCTAACCTACCTAAGGACATCACACACATCCATGCCCGAGGCAGGATTCGAACCTGCGACCGTAGCAGTCGCGCGGTTCCGGACTGCGCGCCTAGAACCGCTAGACCACCGCAGCCGGCAAAAAAAAAAAAATAAATAAATAAATAAATAAATTTATATATATATATATAAATATAAATATATATATATATATATATATATATATATATATTATTCAACAATTATCGTAAGAACTATGCTACAGACATTGTTATAAATTATTTAGAGTCAATAAAATCAAGTCCTAACTGATGGAAATCGGCTGTAATGTACATCATACACCGCCTTGATTTTTATTTCTTCTGCTTGTCTGTATGTGTAGCAATCGATATTAATTGTAAGTTATTGAAGAAATTTATGATTTGAGACATTTTCGGTACGGTTTAAGCGGTTAAAATTCACGTATGTGCACTTTGAACTTCGCATTAAGAGGCACTACATTCTCTTGTCATGGCTACGTCTGTTTATTCATCGATTTCTGCTCTGAGCAGATAGGTCAGAACAAACCGGTGTTATAGACGGTTCGTGCGGCAAAAAACGAGTAACTTTAACATTTCTTTTAAAGTACGTAGCCTTAGCAGCTAAAATTCTGAAAGTGCATTTCTTTCGGTGTATTCTTCCCGCGTGGAAAATGTCAGGTTAGGTTTCGACATGTCGGATTGGACCATTCCCTTGTTAGTACTTCAGAGCTGGTCTGTACAAACAATGATGGACTGTTAAATTTCATTATGAAATTATTCATGAAATTCTGGAAAAAATATCTTTCAAAACGTAGTTGTATACTTTAGCGGACGTTCCCTTTACTGGCGCCGACACCAGCGTTTAAGACACTGTCTACAAGGATTTCGTTTCAGATGGAAAATTACAGTGGAGAGACGAGCTCAATGGTTAGCAAATTGGATTCACAATCGACATTAATGGATTTCGAAACACCATCCGACAATCCACACTTATATTTTCTTATATCATTCAAGATGAATACCGGGATGGATTCTTCGAAAACCACACAGCCTATTTTTCGTCCATCCCTGTATCTTTCGATGCTTGTGATCGGTATGTAATGATCTTGTCATCGACGATATATTGAATGTAATCTTCATTCCTCCCCGTTTACGGTGGAGAGATGTTGAGCAGCAAGAGAGTATTCCACATGACAGCTAACGCCACAAATTTTGCCGTCTCTATCCGTCCATTGCGCTGTGAAGCGTAAACTAAAAACACAGCGTTTATTTCCATGTTATTGCACATGTTTCGACACACGTACGTCTATCACCTGTTTGTTAACCATTTACAAAAAGAAAATACGCTCAAAAACGCGGAGCTAATGTGTTCCGCATATATAATTTTTCCGGGAGTGAGATGGAAGAAGGAACTGCAGTACGCCCCATATTCGCTAATGACTACGCTAGAGTAGCTGAAGCATGTAATGTGGAACTCGCAAAAGCAAGAGAGTCAGAGAGCAAATTGCTGAAATTACAGTACATTTTCTTTATTCCGTGTGTGTGCAAAACCTATCGTTCTACAACTTTAATTTACACGCATATCACTGCGTCAGAGAGACAAGTGTAGCGTATATTTTCAAAAAAGTGTCTGCTGTTTTGAAACTTCTGCCGCACCGAACTCGAACCTGGTAATTTGCTTTCCGCAGATAACTCTCTTACTGGCTGAGCTATCCATGCCGACTAGCGGCCCGTTGTAGAGGATATGATAGGTGAATTCCTGTCTCGAGAAACCGTCCAGGCATTCGCCTAAATCGATATGGATGATACATAATGCCCCTTAATAGAAGTCACTGCATTAAGAACATGGCCATTTCGGCCGATAAACTCCTCTGCCATAGCGACTTACAATGTTTATTTACACGGCCCAAACTTACGTATACGTGCAGATTGAAGTGATGAATGAAAATTTATACCAAGCCGAAGATTCGAACCTGACGTGAAAGTGGAGTGATGAGGGAGGCGTGCTAGGGTAGTCCATGCAGTTTGCAAAACCACTGGTGTAGTGGTTAGGGCGTGTAGCTACTGAGCAAGAGACCTGGGTTCGAATACTGACTTTGATACAAATTTTCATTCGTCACTTCAGTCTGCATATATACATCGCCGATCTTTGATACTCTAGAAAGATCTGTCACCTTATAGTTTCATTTGACCACACTAATGTCTTTATACACGGTATTTAAAAAACTTTAGAGTATTTTGACGGGTGTGAATACCCATCAAATCAACTAAAACAAATCCAATAAACATGGATATGGAAACACGAACTTTCTGAGGTCTGATAACTTGTTCATAGGAAGAGCTGAAAGGCATGTGGTTGCAGGTACGAACACAGTCATTGGTTCTTCGTGAAGAGAAGCGATAGAGTGTTCTGATGTCTTTCTGTATTATTCCATTCTAGGTACACATATGGGAGTTAGCAGAAATTTTTCAAGTGAGGTGATGGTGGGCATAAAGATTGAGGGTGGGGACCGGGGATAGACTCTTAAATTTGCCGTTATTGATGTAAATGAGTTGTTCATTTTCGAGAAATGTCATGCTATAAGAACTAAATTTTATGGGTGACACTAAAAACTTATTATATCCCAGGAAACTGATGGTTATCCACTTAGTACACGCATGAAAACATTATACTCCAAATTCAAGGTGAGGAAGTGAGGGTGGGGGAGGGGGGAGGGCAAATGGCAAATGCCTCCTCTTTCCCTCGTTGCGAATGGTTATAGGTACACGTTAATCTGAGCATTAGACTTCAATTGTACGAAATATTATATGTTGGAGGATAACAGGCAACGTTTCTTATTTTCGTGACCGCGTCAGCTTCGAAATTCTTAACTGCGCCAATACTAATCACACTAGCAACTCGGACTTCATAAATTAAATAGCAAATTGCTTTATTAAAACAAAAAAAGAAAGAGAAGATGACTAACATGTTGTTATGGGGGCGAAATGCCTCTCCTTGGGCCCACTGCGGATGCTTAAGGGGTAGAATTTAGTCTGAGCTGTATAAAGTCTGCAGCTGTATAGAGTCTGCAGCCAACTGTGTGGTACTACTGTTTCAGTCGTGTTGGTGTGTTGCCGTATAGTAAATTACTCGCAACTGCAAGTCGTACAAACAGCTTCATTTTTATCTTTTATTGTTCGGTTTCTAAAAACACTATCTGATGAGATTAGTATCTTGACCCCAATATGTCACGAGAGTATAAAAAGAGATATGGAGTACTGTGTTGTCAATAAAGATGCACTAAGAACAGAAAGAATCGGCCAGAAAAGCTCATTGTCTTCGAACGTGAACCAGTCGTTGGAAGTCACCTAAGTAAAATTTTCACCAGGAAAATTTCAACACTTCCGCTGCTGCCCGAGTCGACTGTTGATGATGCGATTGTGAAATAGAAACGTAAACGAACAACCACAGCTAAATCACCAAGACCATGCATACTTCATGTATTGATGTCCAAAGATCGACAAGCAATGTAGGGAAGTTGTAACAAATCCTATGAAATCAGCAGAAGTAATCAAGTACCAAAGTCCTGCCAATCAGTCTAGTTAGCACGCTGACGGTGCGTGGGAAGTTATAATGAAATGCGTACAATGGTCGGGCGACTAACTCATAAGCGATACATTTATGCAGTCAGTCTGAAGCAACTCTCGAGGCGATGTAAACAGCGCCGGCATTGGACTGTGGATGACTGGAGGCGGGTTAGGTGGGTGGTGGTCAACCTGTGGAAGAGTCGAATGCATGGAGAAAGTTAGGGCCGTCATGTCAATGCCAAGGGAAAGTACAGACTACAGAGGAAGTGGAGTGAGTGTATTATAGGGTTTTCCGAAGTTAGGGTGTGGTCTCCTAAGAAAACTCTATATGCGGGAGGATATGACCACATTTTACCGTCGTGTGCTCCGCACAGTAAAGGAATATCCAGGAAACGACGATTTTATCAGCATGAGAATGCAACCTGCCACACAACAACTTCTGTGAGCCAACGATTTGTGGGCAACAACATTCCTGAAGTGGGCTGGACTGCCCAGAGTTCCGAACTGAACCCAACTGCGCATACATAGGGGCAGAAATCCATTCCAGTACGATTATGCCATAGGTGGTAAATCATTGGAAGCGGTAACGACCGTAAAATACTTAGGAGTTACTATCCGGAGCGATCTGAAGTGGAATGATCACATAAAACAAATAGTGGGAAAAGCAGGCGCCAGGTTGAGATTCATAGGAAGAATTCTAAGAAAATGTGACTCATCGACGAAAGAAGTAGCTTACAAAACGCTTGTTCGTCCGATTCTTGAGTATTGCTCATCAGTATGGGACCCTTACCAGGTTGGATTAATAGAAGAGATAGACATGATCCAGCGAAAAGCAGCGCGATTCGTCATGGGGACATTTAGTCAGCGCGAGAGCGTTACGGAGATGCTGAACAAGCTCCAGTGGCGGACACTTCAAGAAAGGCGTTACGCAATACGGAGAGGTTTATTATCGAAATTACAAGAGAGCACATTCCGGGAAGAGATGGGCAACATATTACTACCGCCCACATATATCTCGCGTAATGATCACAACGAAAAGATCCGAGAAATTAGAGCAAATACGGAGACTTACAAGCAGTCGTTCTTCCCACGCACAATTCGTGAATGGAACAGGGAAGGGGGGATCAGATAGTGGTACAATAAGTACCCTCCGCCACACACCGTAAGGTGGCTCGCGGAGTAGATGTAGATGTAGATGTAGAACTGAACACCTTTCGAATGAGAACGTTGACTTCGCTCCAGATTCCCCCGTTGAGGAAGAGTGGGTTTCCATACCTTCACAGACATTTAGACGTCTCATTAAAAATGTCCCACCAGTTCAAGCCTTCTTATAGGAGAAGGATAGACGCACCTCTTTTTAATGTCCACTGACAGATGTCCGGATGCCGTTGATCAGATAGAGTACGAACGGTTCAGTAGATTTTATTTTAGCATTTACACTACTGCTACTACTCCATAAGTGATGGATACAGTTTTTTGTTATGGTTTGCAAACTGAAGTGGGCTTGGAGCCTACGACCTGTCGATGTGTCAGCGTACCATACGTTTGGCCCAGTTTTTCCTTGTCTCAGGGACACAGGTTCTCTAGCATTCCAAAAAGCGAACAGTGGAACTCCTTGCTTAATTTACACCCACGAGATGTACGAGCACGTGCTAGAAATCAGTATGCGGCGTTTAGCAGCAGAGGGAAACCGTGAGTCATCCTCTTGTTTGGGAAGTCGATACTGTACGAAAAATTGCTGTACTCCAAAGAGTATGTGGTTCTTTGTGCCAAAGCGCGGCGGACTGCGTTGTTAAGGATGGATGGATATCGCGTAAAGACCATTGTGTCAACAAATGTAAAGATATCAGACTGTATGCGTATCTCAACCTTTGGTTAGTGGACTTGTATAACGAGAGGCGTTCAATAAGTAAAGCAATTCATTTTTTTCTGAAAACAAGTTGGTTTTATTGTCTATTCCAATATATTATTCCCCAGCCTTTTGGCTACAGAACCCTATTTTTCATTATAGTCTCCGTTCAATGTGACGGCCTTACATCAAATTTCCTGGGAGATTAAAACTGCTTGCCGGACCGAGACTCTAACTCGGGACCTTTGTCTTTCGCAGGCAAGTCCTTTACCAACTGAGCTACCCAAGCACGACTCATGAACCGTCCTCACAGCTTTACTTCCGTCAGTACCTCGTCTCCTATCTTCCAAACTTCACACCTCTCCTACCAACCTTGCAGAACTCGCACTCCTGTAAGAAAGCATATTGCGGAGACGTCGCCTAGCCACAGCCTGGGATATATTTCCAGAATAAAATTTTCACTCCGTTGGTAGAGCACTTTCCTGCGAATGACAAAGTTCCCGAGTTCGAGTCTCGGTCCGGCACTCAGTTTTATTCTGTCACTAAGGTTCATATCACCTCCCATTCCGCTGGAGAGTAAAAATTTCATTCGGGAAGCCTTCACATTACTGAAATGGCAATATATTTTTTCTTAAAGCAGGTTGATTTTATTCACCGTTCCCATACATCATTCCCCACTCTTTTTTGACTTCAAAACCGAATTTTCCATTACAATCTCAGTTCAGTGTGAGAGCCTGATAGGGCCTGCATGCTCCCATGCTACCACTCTACTGGTCGACGTCGGAGCCAACTTCTTGCTGTATCAATAACCTCCCCATCATCCACTTACTGCACACCAATTCCGCACAGATGGTCCTTCGTTGCTCTTTATGGACTTCCGTTACACGGTGAGGAACCCGGCGAGCACAAATCTTCGAGTACCCCAACTGGTGGACGAGTCTGTCAGCACTACTAAAAGAGACGCCTAGTTGTTCAGCGAGGTGTTTGATTGTGATCCGTCGATCACCTATAATGAGAGTGTCCGCACGTTCCAACATTGCAGGAGTCACGCGTGCGGCCATCCGGCATGCTGGAGATCAAGCAGATTTGTGCGATCTTGTTGCGATGATGGCAGACGCCTCGACCAACAACTTACTGTGCTTTTGTTAACTTCCAGGTCCCTAAAGATATTCTGCAAGCGCACATGGATATCTGCAATACGTTTTCCGCCAAAAGAAACTCAGTGTCAGCTTTCTACTTGAAATGCACAGTCGTTACATACCCCACTTTGAAGGCACATATAGCGCTGGCGTCTATCGAAACTTCGTAAAACTATAGGGGCTGAAGGGGAAATATTCCACGATGCCTCACAACAAATTCCGCATATTTCACCCAAAATTGGGCGAGAAAAATCTATGTGTTGCGCTGCTTATTGAATGCCATTGGTACTCGTTTCGATGATCTCGAAAGTCTGGACTCTTTCAATAACATCCTGTGTCGATTATGTTCATTCACTTGTAGAATGACGCATAGAGCTGACATGCATTGTGGGAGGTAAGCCAGGTGGGTTGGATGTGGCTGGAAGCGAAAGTGGCAAGTGGGGCCAAAAGAGAGTCCCGCCATTCGGCGCCTCCAGAAATACGTGCGCTCCGTCAGCGGCGTGTATTTGCTCGCGAGCCGCCCGCAGGCCGCGGGAACAGCCGGCTCTTTGACCCCGGACTCCGGGAACCTCGGCCGGTCTCACTTTCGGCGCCAGCGGGCGCCAGTATACAAACAGAGGGTCCTCTCTCAGAAGGTGGCAGATGGCTACGTAACGGAAGAGGCCTCTTTGCCTTTCCACCTCTACAGCTGCACTTTGTTAGCTTCGGCATAATTTTAGACCTCACAGTGCAAAATATTACAATATGGCCTTCCTCTCGTGACGTCAACTGTAGGCAGCCTGCGACGCATTAATCGAGGGGCTGAGAGTACATGTGGTACAAGTGATCGCTAAAGCAAACTGAGTAAATAACTGCCAAAGTTCAGTGGCTATTCATAAATATGTAAATTACTATCGAAACATGGGAATATTTTTCTAAAGGTAAGTTAGTCTGTGTATAGCTCTAGGTATGGTTAGGGACTGTAGTGCTTCTGCATTATTTTTATAATATATTAAAAACACCTGTTGTACTACTTGTGTCTTAAAACTTTTTAGAGCAAAACAGGTTCAAGTGCAAAAACATTTTCTTCCTCTGAAGATTTTCTTGGTGTAACACACATGACTCTCACTATTAAAGCATATGTGCGTAATTAATGCAAAATTCATAAAACAGGTTGAAAACCAAAAGGTAAATAGTAATAATACAAAAATATCAAAATGAAAAGTTAGTATACTAGTGTGGTTCTAACACGTACGAGAGAGTATTTACTGTCACTTCCTGTAATCCTCTCACGGTCAATGCCTTAATACAAAACCAATCATTTCCTTTTGTGGTATATCTTGAAGAATGTCCTTCCTGCGGCAAATCTCGTCACGCTGTACCGTTGTATTGTGCATTTTTCAGCCTTCCTTGTCCCTTTCTTTGGCCACGTCCTCTTCTTTCTCCACTGCCTCTTCTTACAATCTTGTATCTGCTATTTTCTTGTAAAACTTATGGTGAATTGGAGGGATGTAGTCCTTTATTTCCTGAAGATTTCTTCCGCCTCTCAATTATATTTCATACTCATCTTGGTGCAAAGTTTGCAGAAGAAGTAGTGTTGGGTGACCAATTTGTTCCTCCTGAAATCCGCCTCAATAAATTCAACACCACGTTTTAATGAATACTGCGTTGTTAGAGGATTTTCTTTGCTGATTCCGATCCTAAAAATACTTCTTCGTTGTATATTGTTTTCTTGCGTGTCTTCAGTGAATTTTTCCTTTGTTATGGCATTCATGGATTTAACTGAAAGTTTTCTATTCTTTTTTTTTATTTTTTTTTTTTTGCATCATTCTACTGACTGGTTTGATGCGGCCTGCCACGAATTCCTTTCCTGTGATAACCTCTTCATCTCATAATAGCACTTGCAACCTACGTCATCAACGATTTGCTTGACGTATTCCAATCTCTGTCTTCCTCCACAGTTTTTGCCCTCTACAGCTCCCTCTAGTACCATGGAAGTCATTCCCTCATGTCTTAGCAGATGTCCTATCATCCTGTCCCTTCTCCTTATCAGTGTTTTCCGCATATTCCTTTCCTCTCCGATTATGCGTAGAACCTCCTCATTCCTTACCTTATCAGTCCACCTAATTTTCAACATTCGTCTATAGCACCACATCTCAAATGCTTCGATTCTCTTCTGTTCCGGTTTTCCCACAGTCCATGTTTCACTACCATACAATGCTGTACTCCAGACGTACATCCTCAGAAATTTCTTCCTCAAATTAAGGCCGGTATTTGATATTAGTAGACTTCTCTTGGCCAGAAATGCCTTTTTTGCCATAGCGACTCTGCTTTTGATGTCCTCCTTGCTCCGTCTGTCATTGGTTATTTTACTGCCTAGGTAGCAGAATTCCTTAACTTCATTGACTTCGTGACCATCAATCCTGATGTTAAGTTTCTCGCTGTTCTCATTTCTACTACTTCTCATTACCTCCGTCTTTCTCCGATTTACTCTCAAACCATACTGTGTACTCATTAGACTGTTCATTCCGTTCAGCAGATCATTTAATTCTTCTTCACTTTCACTCAGGATAGCAAATCATCAGCGAATCGTATCATTGATATCCTTTCACCTTGTATTTTAATTCCACTCCTGAACCTTTCTTTTATTTTCATCATTGCTTCCTCGATGTACAGATTGAAGAGTAGGGACGACAGGCTACAGCCTTGTCTTACACCCTTCTTAATACGAGCACTTCGTTCTTGATCGTCCACTCTTATTATTCCCTCTTGGTTGTTGTACATATTGTATATGACCCGTCTCTCCCTATAGCTTACCCCTACTTTTTTCAGAATCTATGAAAGTGTCTTGATTTTTCTTTAGCCTTGCTTCCATTATTAGCCGTAACGTCAGAATTGCCTCTCTCGTCCCTTTACTTTTCCTAAAGCCAAATTGATCGTCACTTAGCGCATTCTATTTTATTATCTACTATGAAAAACTTTAGGCTGTCTCTCTTCACTGCTTCCATCCTGTCTTTGGGAACAAATACATATTTCAGGTGTTTCTTTGCATTAGCACATTCGATGTACATATGGCAGGTTCCAGAAACTGGTATTGTGTGATTATGCTGATTTTGATTTAAGCCATACAGCCACTATTTCAAATCAGGACCTATTTAAATATGCATTACACATTATTATAAGTAATCTTAATATGATACACATTACGCTATTGCACTACTTTAAAAAAATGCATACCTCAACTTCATTAAAGATGGCAGCAAGTTTTCTTTCGTCTGCCATTTTACTTGTACTAGTATTCTAAATGCAGTCAAGGCATTGGCGTAAAGCCTAAACTTTATAGTCACAGAGTGCAGAAAATCGCTTGTAGTTCTTTTACTCTTGGGAGATCCACACTTTAACTAAACAAATGTGAGCATAGATGATTTTCTTGTGAATTGTCGCTTGAGCACTTGTACTTTCAGCCCCGCAATTGATGGTTAACGTTTTTTCATTTCTCTTTTAGCTGTTGTTGTGACCATGTGGCGCCACACTGCTGATGCAAATCGTTGTATAATCAAAACTGATACGAACCCACACTAATATTCACATGTCACATTCTCTTCTGTTTAAATACGTTTCTTCTACAGCAGACCCTTTCCGCTAACAAGGAGTAGACGCATGGATAATTTGGACGTACAATGTTGAATTAGGTTCGTGGGGAAAGTTTACGACATTGTGAAACAAATGAAGACTTCATACATCAGTGCCCCAACAACACGATAATCTCTGGTGTCTATGTCCACTCTCATGCTCTATTGCAATGATAGTATTTAACGGTACGCCTTTTCTTGAGTTCATAAGCGTTTACATAACACACATCAAATTATATCATCAGTAAGTTGAAATATCAGTGTTCGCATGAGCTATAGTCGCAGTCAAAGATAACACTCTTATTGATGGTTGGAATAATGAGTGTTCAGATATCACTCCGATATTAATTCTGACTGGCGAGGCACTAGCAATCTACCGAAATTCACAATCAGATCGTATAGGCTCTTGAACAACGCCGAAGTCCCGTTAATAATTCTATTGGGTTCGTTCGCCTAACTCACATGCACTGAATTGACAATCATTGTAAGATTATTCATTGATTTCCCTGTAGCCATCAAATTACTATTAAGTTAAAAAAGCATTAACACTTCGTAAAGCTTCGTTAGGGTTCAGGACGCGTTGAATATTGAAGTACGAAATAATGGGTCTAAATCTTCGCATTATTTACGGTCAGAGATATTTCTACACCTCCGATACTATTCTGCGCCTAAGAATATATATATTTAAAGACCAGTGTCTGAATGCCCAGACTAGTCAGCAGGGATCGACAGGAGGTTTGCGCATTTACACCACTTATCGCCCGAACCGCCCTTTCCAGAGCCAAAAATATCCTTTGAGAATCGGAGGAGTTACTGCCATACGTCATAAGCGAATGAAAATAAGCAAAGTGAACTACTTTTCGTGTCGAATCATCACTTACTTCAGATATAGTAAAAATGGCAACAATAAGTCTTTGCACAAGATCCTGAATGAGGGCTTTCCACGACAGTTGACTGTCTATCTGAACACCTAGAAACGTGAACTGTTCAGTTGCACTAATCATATGCCCATTCTGTGAAATTAAAAATCGGGTTTTGTTGAATTGTGTATTAGAAAATGTAAAAACTGAGTCTTACTGTGATTTAGCGTTAATTTATTTTCTACAAGTCACGAACGTATAGCATGAACTGCACTATTTGAAACAGTGGCAATTTTGCACACAATATCCTTTACTATCTACCTAGTGTCATCAGGAAACACAAATGTTTTAGAGTCACCTCTAATACTATGTAATCATTTACATAAACAAGCAACAGAAGAGGTTCCAGCACTGATCCCTGGGGCACCCCCCACTTGGCCGTGCCCGACTCAGATCCCACATCATAGCCGTTTTCAAAACCATGGGTAAAGTAAGAGGTGAACTAATTGTGAGCTACTCCCCGTATTCCATAGTGGTCCAACTTCTGGAGCAATACAGGGTGTTTCAAAATGAATAGGCCTATACCGGTTTGAAGGCGTTGTAGCATTTATTACGTTCAACTTACAATTGTAAATAATACACCGAATGGAAGAGCAACTCAAACAGTTTTGTTTGTATACCTGTGCGCAATGGGGAGAGTATGGAATGGCAAAGAGTGACTGAAAAACATGCTGAATGGCGGGAGTCTCTCACGCTTAGCCCCAAGAAATATTCCCGAAGAAAATTTATGGGCCTTTCTTTTTCTGTCAATCAACTGTAACTGATGTTTGTCTTGATGTGTTACAGCTATGACCCGTGCCTCATTGGGAGGAAGCTGGTTCCCCGCCTCACTGGCATAACTCAGTACGCGACTGATTAAACGACGTTGTATCCCACCGGTGGATTGGGCGCAAGGGGCCGGTTGACACAGCATTTTATACATGACCACCTCGTTCACACACGATCTGACGCGATCATGTGTATGTGCCTCCGATACCAGCTGATCTATCCGACTTTCGAAACAGTGTTATTGCAACAGTTACTCGTGACACATTGATCAAGGTTTCGGAACAACTCGCCTACCCACTCGATGTGTGATCGGTGTACACACTGAATAATTGTAAGAAAAATTGTCACTCTTTCATTTGGTGTATTATTTATAACTGTAAATTGAATGTGATATGTGCTACAAAGCCATAAAACCCGTATATTCATTTTGAAACACCCTGTATTTTGTGATCAACACAAACAAACGCCTCAGTTAAATCAAAAAAGATGCCTAGTGTTTGAAACCTTTTGTTTAATCCACCAAGAAACTCACTGAGAAAAGAGAATATACCATTTTCAGTTGTTAAGCCACTTCTAAAAACGAACTGTACATTTGATAGCAAATTATGCGCAGTAAAATGACCAATTATCCTTACATGCACAGCCTTTTCAATAATTTTAGCAAACATTGATAACATAGAAAAAGGTCTAAAATTGTTTACATTATCCCTTTCTCCATTTTTATAAAGCGGTTTTACTACTGAGTACTTAAGGAAACAGACCATTCTTAAAGGAAAAACTATCGTGAACAGTAAAAACACAAAACAATACAACTGAATATAAAAACAAGTATCTGGGTGGAGTCACTTGTTAAATAATTGTTTATTTCCATTTCGAATGTTCTCAGGTTCGTCTTCGGATGAGGTATTCAGAAGTTATGTACTGGAGTATGCAGCGTGATGCTGGGTACTGGAGATCGCTTCTTTGTGACAAGAAAATAGGAAACACTTTAATGCATCAGCATGAGTGATAGTTATGTGGCACGTTGTGTCGAAAAACGAACGTTTAAACTTAATTGCGGCAGAACGCACCGTATTGGTGTTAACGTCCATCTGGCAGCTTTTATTTCCACTGCCTATCTACTAAGAAATTAAACACTATTTACTTTAAACACTGAGGCCAGAAATCTGCCATCCTACAGAGTATTGTTGGGTTCTATGTTCATTATTTTTAATTTTTGAGAGCAATGTTAACCCAACACGTCATGGGGGCTAAGATTTTGTAACTCAGGCAGCAAGTGGCTGATTGTCATAGGAACAAATGATGTAAATTTAAGCTGGATGAGGGAAGGAAGGAACTGATCATATCAGCTGCATAGAAACTTTATGCCGAATCGGCGGTGACGAGTGGAAATGTGTGCCGGACCGGGATTCGAACCGGTGATTTGTTGCTTATTAGACAGTTGCGTTAACGACTGCACCACACAGACACCGTGTCAACTGAAAATGCGCAGACCATCTCAGCACGCTGCTTGGCGAACCTACATTTCCAACTAGCGCCACCACTTATAGGTAGTCACCGTTCATATCTTGACGCTCGCTAATTTTAGATTCGCACTGGAGGTCTAACGTAATGTGCATCTGCACTGATTGTTGTGTATTCATAGCCCATGGAGAAGTACCAGTTATAGGAATTCATGAGGAATCCGCAGCTGTGATATATACTATATAAACTGACAATGGAAGAGGAGATAGAAAAAGGAAGGGAAGGAACTAATGATATCAGCTGCATTGGAGCTTTATGACGAGTCAGTGGTGAAAATGTGTGCCGGATTGGGACTCGAACCTGGAGCCACCTGCTTACTAGGTAGTTTCATTAATCACTGCGCCAAATGGGCACAGTACCAATAGCAAATGCACTGACTACCTCCGCGCGATCCTCAGTCGACCCACGATCCCACTTAGTGCCACCATTTAGACAGAGTCCCCATCTATGTCTTCCATGGTCCCGAATTTTAGATTCCCGTTGGGGATCGAACGTAAATGTACATTTCCGCTGCTGGTTGTGGGTTTATAGCCCATCGAGGAATATCAGTTATGTGAATGCATGCTGTCTATTCTTTCAGACATGTCAAAAGAACTCTTTGTTTTGGCGCTATTACATACATTATTTGCAATAGTTAGTGTGTCTACCCAATAGTAAGATGAATATGATCGTTTTATAGTTGATTTTAGTACTTATATTTGATGCAAAAATAAGGTATCAGCCGGGCGCGGTGGTCTAGCGGTTCTGGCGCTGCAGTCCGGAACCGCGGGACTGCTACGGTCGCAGGTTCGAATCCTGCCTCGGGCATGGGTGTGTGTGATGTCCTTAGGTTAGTTGGGTTTAAGTAGTTCTAAGTTTTAGGGGACTTATGACCTAAGATGTTGAGTCCCATAGTGCTCAGAGCCATTTGAACCATCATTTTATCGCAGTTTCAACGCTGTCTTCAGACATCCTTTTCACTTCACAGCAGTCACATTAAGCCAAATCAGTGTGCCACAGAAACCAAACCTAAATATGCTACTCTACCATACACAGGTCCATTTTCATACCAAATAGCAAACTTATTTAAAAAGAAAAATATCACACTCAGCTTTTCCACAAACAATAAATTACAACAAAAAGTAATCCATGATGTAAATACCTCCAAGAGTCCCTACCGTAAATCAGGAATATACAAACTCAAATGCGATACATGCACGAAATTCTACAATGGGCAGACAGGCAGAAGTTTTGAAATTAGATACACATTTATGCTTTAAGACTTGGTAACTTGAACAAATGCGCATTTGCAGCCCATATTGCTGAAGAAAACCACTCAGTGGGAAACATTGAGGACAACTTAAAAATTTTACATCTAGCAGAAAAGGGAGCCACTATAAATATATTAGAAGAAATAGAAATACACACACACAAAAACAGCACCCCACACTATGTCCTTAATGAACAAACAGAGTTAGCTAACACCCCTTTCCTGAAAAATTTCCAAAAGTTATTTTCCAACCTCCAAAGCAAATAATATTAGTACGCCTATCTGCAGATCAAGTAGCAAATTTATATGTTACTATAATTCTCACGATGCTAAATGTAATTAGATAATGTACTATTTTACCTATATATATATATATATATATATATATATATATATATATATCCGGCTCGAAGCTGGATGCGTTACCTCGACTGTGCATGATAGATGTAAATTACCCACATGTTCTTCAAAACGTCGTCTTAAATATTGTACTGGCGTACGGTCTACCCTCTTCAGACTGTTGTTCCAGTATTTTTGTTCCACGCTGGGATGCTCGAACAGATAGATACCGATAACTATAAAAAGAAGAAAGAAAGAAAGAAAACACACGGCAGTAAGGAATGTAGGTTAGATGCTGCACGAACGCAGACAGTTGGGATAGGGTCCGTTCCAAAACGAGACCCTCCCTGCGGAGCTATACGGCATTGCTTTTGCCGTCGCCGTTTCCTTATTTCAGCGTGTACTGCAAAATTTCCGATAATGGAACTTACACCGTCTCTAATGAACCTCTCAAGATAAAGAAAACAGCTTCTAATTGGCGCTACTGTGCTCGGAAACTGGACGGCTGGGTCTGTAATAACAGTTTTTGCATTCTTTACTTTTATGATCACGGTCGCCTTCCCGTTTCACACTACACTTTTATGTAGCTCCTCTTTCTGGAGACTCTCCGTAAAGATCTTTTTATGTTGCCTCTCATTACCTGATTGTCGAGGAGATATATAGCGTTCTGTTTGAGCTCGCTCACCGAGTGGCCTCAACGGTACATGGTATCAGTTATCATACACAAAGTAGCTGTCGCATTATTGCAAGTTCATTGCGCTGTAACCAAGAAACTGACAGGTTGCTATAATTCATGAAAGATGAAAGGAGTCTAGTCCACTTTCCACTACATATCAGCTGTACATGGGAATGAAGCATCCGTGCACGATTAACGGCCTCACCCACACTTCCGTATGTCGTCGTCCTTGTGTCGCATCCTGTACTCGTACACACGTTCTGTAATTCCATACAGAGGAGGACATTTTAACTTAAATTCACTGCCTGGTATCGACGGAAAAATATGATATTGCAGTGCACGTATTTTTAACAAAAACGTTGCAATGTTCCCGCAGACATGCATGTATGACCGAAGAAATAGGCGCTCCGGTGACTACAGCCATTATTAAATACGAGTGCATGAAAATTATTCCTATCTAATATATAAGGTAATGACGACAGTGGAAATTTGTGTCGGGTCTGGACTCGAACCCGGATTTTCCGCTTTACGCGAGCAGTCGCCTTAACCGCTTTGCACCCGTCAGGCGCACATTTTCGTTGCCGTCATTTCCTTGTACATCTGATGGTCGTTTGTATTCGCAACTGCGAAATTTAGTACGGACGTCAATGCGGGATCCTTTTAACAGTTTCCACAATGAAACATTGTCTATAAATATGGTAGAAAACCCAAAGAGATTCTGGTCGTATGTAAAGTACACCAGTGGCAGAAAACTGTCAATACCGTCACGGTGCGATAGCGGTGGAAATGTTACCGATGATGGTGCCACTAAAGCAGAGTTACTAAATACAGTTTTCCGTAATTCCTTCACGAAAGAAGACGAAGTTCACTACTGGCCATTAAAATTGCTACACCACGAAGATGACGTACTACAGACGCGATATTTAACCGACAGGAAGAAGATGATGTGATATGCAAATGATTAGCTTTTCAGAGCATTCACACAAGGCTGGCGCCGTTCGCGACACCTACAACGTGCTGACATGAGGAAAGTTGCGAATCGATTTCTCATACACAAACAGCAGTTGACCGGTGTTGCCTGGTGAAACGTTGTTGTGATTTCTCGTGTAAGGAGGAGAAATGCGTACCATCACGTTTCCGACTTTGATAAAGGTCGGATTGTAGCCTATCGCGATTGCGATTTATTGTATCGGGTCATTGCTGCTCGCGTTGGTCGAGATCCAATGACTGTTAGTAGAATATGGAATCGGTGGGTTCAGGAGGGTTTATACGGAACGCCGTGCTGGATCCCAACGGCCTCGTATCACTAGCAGTCGAGATGACTGCATCTTATCCGCATGGCTGTAACCGATCGTGCAGCCACATCTCGATCCCTGAGTCAACAGATGGGGACGTTTGCAAGACAACAACCATCTGCACGAACAGTTCGACGACGTTTGCAACAGCATGGACTATCAGCTCGGAGACCATGACTGCGGTTACCCTTGACGCTGAATCACAGACAGGAGCGCCTGCGGTGGTGTACTCAACGACGAACCTGGGTGCACGAGTGCCAAAATGTCATTTTTTCGGATGAATACAGGTTCTGTTTACAGCATTATGATGGTCGCATCCGTGTTTGGCGACATCGCGGTGAACGCACATTGGAAGCGTGTATTAGTCATTGCCATACTGGAGTATCACCCGGCGTGGTGGTATGGGGTGCCATTGGTTACACGTCACCTATTGTTCGGATTGACGGCAATTTGAACAGTGGACGTTACATTTCAGATGTGTTGCGACCCGTGGCTGTACTCTTCATTCGATCCGTGCGAAACCCTAGATTTCAGCAGGATAATGCACGACCGCATGTTGCAGGTCCCGTACGGGCCTTTCTGGATGCAAAAAATGTTCGACTGCTGCCCTGGCCAGCACATTCTCCAGATCTCTCATCAATTAAAAACGTATGGTCAATGGTGGCCGAGCAACTGTCTCGTCACAATACTCCAGTCACTACTCTTGATGAACTGTGGTATCGTGTTGAAGCTTCATGGGCAGCTGTACCTGTACACGCCATGCAAGCTCTGTTTGACTCAATGCCCAGGCGCATCAAGGCCGTTATTACGGCCAGAGGTGGTTGTTCTGGGTACTGATTTCTCAGGATCTATGCACCCAAATAGTGTGAAAATATAATCACATGCCAGCTCTAGTATAATATATTTGTCCAATGAATACCCGTTTATCATCTGCATTTCTTCTTAGTGTAGCAATTTTAATGGCCAGTAGTATAAATATTCCAGAATTCGAAACCAGAACAGCTGTTGGCATGAGTGACATAAAAGTAGGTAGGTGTTGCGAAACAACTCAAATCACTTAAGAAAGACAAGTCTTCGAGTCGTAATGGTATACCAATCAGATCCTTTCAGAGTATGCAGACACAATAGCGCCTTTCCTAGCAATCATGTACAACCGCTCACTTGACGAAGGGTATGTTCCTAAAGACTGGAAAGTAGCACAGGTCACACCAATATTCAAGAAAGGAAATAGGAGTAACCTATTGAATTAGACGCATATCACTGACCTCCTTTTGCGGTATGATTTTGGAGCATATACTGTACTCGAACATTATGAATTACCTTAAAGACAATGACTTATTGATACATAACCAACACGGATTCAGAAAATATCGTTCTTGTGCAACGCAAATAGCTCTTTATTCCCATGAAGCAATGAGTGCTGTCGACAAGGAATCTCAGATCGATTCCATATTCTTAGATTTCCAGAAGGCTTTTGATACCGTTCCTCACAAGCGATATTAATCTAATTGCGTGTATATGGAGTATCATGTCAGTTGTGTGGCTGGATTCGTGATTTCCTCTCAGAGAGGTCACAGTTCGTAGTCATAGATGGTAAACCATCGAGTAGAACAGAAGTGATATCTGGCGTTCCGCAAGGTAGTGCCATAGGCCCTCTGCTGTTCCTGATTTACATAAATGACCTAGGTAATAAACTGAGCAGCCCCCTTAGATTGTTTGCAGTTGACGCTGCAATTTACCGTCTAGTAAAATCATCAGACGATCAATTCCAATTACAAAATGATCTATAGAGAATTTTTGTATGGTGCGAAAAGTGGCAATTGGCACCAAACAAAGAAAAGTGCGAGGTCATCCACATGGGTACTAAAATAAATCCGATAAATCTTGGGTATACGATAAATAGCACAAATCTAAGGGCTGCCAATTCGACTAAATACATAGGAATTACAATTACGAGCAACTTAAATTGGAAAGACCACATAGATAATATTGTGGGGACTGCGGTTTGTTGGCAGAACACTCAAAAGATGCGACAAACTCACTAAAGAGACAGCCTGCATTAGACTTGTCCGTCCTCTGCTGGAATATTGCTGTGCCGTATGGGATCCTTACCAGGTAGGATTGACGGAGGACATCGAAAAAGAGCAAAGAAGGGCAGCTCGTTTCGTGTTATCGCGCAGTAGGGGTGAGAGTGTCACTGATATGATACGCGAGTTGGGGTGGCAGTCACTGAAACAAAGGCGGTTTTCTTTGCGGTGAGATCTATGTACGAAATTTCAATCACCAACTTTCTCTTCCGAATGCGAAAATATTTTGTTGACACCCACCTTCGTAGGGAGAAATGATTATCATAATTAAATAAGAAAAATCAGAGCTCTAACGGAAAGATTTAGGTGTTCCTCTTTCCCACGCGCCTCTCGAGAGTGGAATGGTAGAGAAGTAGTATGAAAATGGTTCGATGAACCCTCTGCCAAGCACTTAAGTGTGAATTGCAGAGTAACCATGTCGATGTAGGTGTCGATGCCTCGTTCTTCTTTACAACACAGGCGACGCAATATCGTGTTTTCCACTTGTCATGTCTCGGACATGTTTGCAGTACGCAAATATTGATGTTTAATGGATTACCTCCTCGCCAAGCGATGTGCCAAATAAATTGGCCGAAAAATAAAATAAAATTGTGTAAAATAAATTTACTTTCAGAAGTAGGTCGGCACCAGACTCCATTAGTGTTATTCACGTTTAGTGCTGTTACCAGGCCTGGTAGGCTATATAACGAATGAGGAAAGCGTCAGATGTTGAGAGATCCTGTGAAGGGTACGGAGAGAGGTCGCGTACTCCTACGAGGAACCGATGCCAGCTGAGTTTGAAGGGGCCTCATTGTTTGTCTCCATTGGGCCAGCTGGTCGAATCATGTGTTATCCGCATTGATGTGACATTCGGGTATGACAGTGGGCATTCATCAGACTGCACTGGAACGTGAGAACAGAAGTACTCGTCCTTAAGGTTCTGGTCGATCACGTCCGATCAAGAGAAGGGAGCATCGTCTTATTGTGTACCAAGCACATCTTAGCATCTGCGCCCGCCATCCGAGGACTGCCGACAATATTGTGTCACCCGCACCACTGGTCGAAGTCTAGCAGCATCTGACTAGGGGTTCTCGGCCCATGTGTAGGATGCCGCAAAAAGCTGCGTTTGGAGCGGTGCCGTGAAGACACCTGATGAATGGCGTCGCATCATGTTCAGTGACGAATGGTGATTCGGCACTAACCGGGATGACCATCGTCAGCAAGCATAGCGGCTGCATGGAGCGAGGCCCCATTCTTCCAATGTTTTGCAGAGGCGCAACGGTGTTGCTTCTGTCGTCATGCTGTGGGCAGCCATTGGAGATGACTCCGGATCCCGTTGGTATGGTTGAGGGAACTCTGACGGCACAACGGATAGTCACGGACATCTGGCGTCCTCATGTGTTACCTCTCATGTGACAGTATCGTGGTGCCATTTTTCAACAGGACAATGCTAGTCCACTTACGGAACGTGTCTCTATGAATAGTCTCCGTGATGTTGAGTTACTCCCATGGCCATCAAGATCCTCATATTTGTCCCCGATAGAACATATGTGCGACTAGCTGAGAAGTCAGTCCATCCCATTGCGAACATTCAGAAGACAGAAGATCAGGGACCAGTTACAACGGTTGTGGTTCAGTTTGTCTCAGGAGAGGATACAACGCTTTAATGACACACTTCCCAGCCGAATCATTGCGTGCATCCAGGCCAGAGAATGCGCATCATCACATTCATAAGTGGGCTCATACCGCCAAGTTCTCAGTAAGTTTGACTCGTCTCTGGAATCAAAGAAAAAACATCATATACTCTCTCAGCCTGTGAAGTTTCATTTCATTCCTTTTCCTACGTTGCATCACTTTTTTGTCAGGCAGTGTATTTGGTGCTACATATTTTGCAGACTCGAAGAAGTATAAACTATTCAGATACCTTCGAAATAGATGATAGGTTGCTGATTTGTCTGTAATTTTTGGTGTACCTATTGCGTTTGTTTGTTTTGGGTATACCATAGTAATAACTTTGGCTTGCTTCCACTGACTGGAAAAAGGCCGTATTTTAATATTGCATTGATTATGATAACCAACAATGCTCTGGAACCTGAAGGTAAATTTCTTAACATCTTGTTCTTATCCTATAAATACCGCTGATTCATATAAATTCAGTTGAGACAAAATTTAGTTATTTTTTACACAGATTAGAGAAATCGGTGTGCTCGTTGTCGCCATCTGTTTGATTGGATATCATTAACATTAATTATGTTGTATGGACCGATGGATGCAGTATTTGGAAGAAAGTATGGTGCAATGTTTTCATCATAGTCTGTACTTTCTCTCTGGGTTATTTAGCAATATTTGCCCATAGCTTTGTGATGGAATAATTGCTGGGTTAACTAGGATTTTCCTAGAAATGTTCCAGACGCAGTTTGAACCTGGGTCTACCATTCTGAGTTTGTAAGGCTATGTGTCATTTATATATTGCGTTATTTTCTGAGTTCCTAGCTAAACATATTTAATTATGTTTTTACCACTAGACAAATCGTACGTTGCCAGAGTTTACATATATAGTTGTTACTTTTCCTTAACCGTTGAACGGGGGGAGTACAGGGGAGAATAGTACTGAAACGTTGCTTCCAGGGCCTAAGCGCACTTCTGTCTAAGTTATATGGTTCATGCTGAAGTAAAGTTGACTCTTTTTGTTGCCACTTATTATTCATTCTGAAAGAACACATGGCTTGAGTCCGAAATTACATGAACGTGGACCAGGCGATATATTTTTTAAGTCACTTTAATACTCCATTGCATACCATATCAATGAGGTTACAATTTCTTGTATGTACTCCGACCAACTGTATCTCAGCTTAATTTACAGACAATAAATTTGCTTCTAGAGCACTAAGTATCCTAAGTACGACTTGACATGTCTCACACAGTGTCTGACTAGGTACCTTGTAAACCTCTCATTTTCTCCAAGTGGGTTAAGATTAGAAGAATACCTGTAAGTACGTGACGCAGGACATTATACCGCGCGATCGCTGCAACATCATAATAATTAACGTTTAAAGTAATTACAGACAGAACAGATTTGTTCAGTTTTAAAGTATTGTGTAAAAAATTATAATAGCTTTTCAACGTGCATTCTGTACCAACAAATCCATACAGGTGCTGTGTAGTCCATGTAACACGAGATCGCTGTAAATTACAGAAAATTACGATAAGAAAAATAACCCGAGGAAACTTAGAAAAACTAACGTTACAAACACACAGTTTCATAGCAGTGCTGCCCAAAATTACAAACGGTTCAGTTTCCTTCGGTCATCGGTATGCACGAACAACTGCCTATTTGAGATTGAAAAAGCAGTTGGCGCAGCAAGGTAGAGAGAGAGCATCTGGGAAACTCACTCGTGTGATGTCCTCGACAAAACCACCACCAAACCATCACAGACCCACCTCCGACCTGAACTGCAACCTCTATACTTTGTCGGCGCCTCATCAGGCCCTAGGTGAAGTCGACGTCTTGCATCATTTTAAAAGAGACAAAATCGCAAGTTATCAGATCAAAACAGACCTCCAGTCAGTTACTGCCCATTTTCTGTGTTATTTGACCAACTCAAGACGTGCAACTTTACGTGACCCTGCGAGCAATGGCCCTTCAGTATGTACGTGACTCTAAATGTCAACTGTAAGTAGTTCCTTTTTAAATGTGCGACCGGAAACTGGCTGAGAAGGACCCACATTCACTGATAGCGGCAGCTCATGTTAGGTGTTAAACCGGTTGATAGGAACTGATTAGGGGTGAATCTCGTCTCCGTTTCCTGTCAGTTAACATATTTTCATGCGGAGTGTTCTTGCATCGTGCTGCTTTACTGTGAGCGGTAGCCTACACACTTTCTTATGGTCACATCCCGGGTTGATACACGAAACAATTTGACAACATCATTTACGATGTGATCACTGGCTTGTCGAAAAACAAGAGGTCCTTTCTGTCATTCTTTAATCAGAGGCGAGGGTCACATGGGCACCTGTTAAGTGTACTGCAGCATCGACAGCGCTCCAAACTGACCAGTGTACTCTTTGAAGCGGGTGGCTAATATTTTGTCCAGTGTTTTGTAACACACTACCCAGGTGTGGGAGTGCCAGTTACAGGTTTCTCTGGAGAAAGGTACGTTCCTGAAAAAGATGAAATGGAATAGCCGTACACAAATCTGTTTTGTTGGGAGATGAGAACATGGACCAAAAAGAGAAACGCCTCCTTCTCAATTTGTGAATACTGCTGCACCTGAGGTACTGTCACTGCTGCAAAAGCTATTGATTGCTCTGAACCATCGGCATTCTTATGTAAGAGAATGACCCGCATTGTCAGGCCTCTGTTATAAGTATCAGGAGCTTGCCCAGGGCTGATCACAGGTGTGTTTCAACAGAAAGTGTGCTATATGATACTGTGGTGACCAAACGAAAGGAATTCATTTCTATCTTAAATTGTTTAATGGATGCATAAGATGAGTTGCCTGGGGAATTAATTTTGCGTAGTAGTTCAATTTCCCAAGAAAAGACTGTAATTTTTTGTTTTTTGGGGGCTGCCAGCTTCCCGATCGCCTTCAATGCGATGGAACCGCGTGACCGCTACGGTCGCAGGTTCGAATCCTGCCTCGGGCATGGATGTGTGTGATGTCCTTAGGTTAGTTAGGTTTAAGTAGTTCTAAGTTCTAGGGGACTGATGACCTCAGATGTTAAGTCCCATAGTGCTCAGAGCCATTTGAGCCATTTTTGAGCCTTCAATGCGATCCCTTTGCTGCTTATCATAAGCCCCAAATGACGCACAGCTAGTGCAAGGAATTTGCAATTGCACCAGTAAAGGAATCACAGAGCCAACCGGTTGCAAATAACTGTTTGGTACATTGACCTAGGTTTCGATACCACTAAGGGTGTCTTCACAGAATGAAATTTTTATGAAGCCGTAAAGTCACATTCCGAGAGGGCAATGCTTAAAGTTTAGAGCAGATGTGCACAAGTCGAAAATTAAAATTAAACACGTTCCAGCCTTTGGCATGTATGCCTTGATAGTAACATCAGACTAACTTCAATTTGTCTAGGTTACAACAGAGCCAGTTCATGAGGAGCCACCGAAATCATGTTTGTAAGTTTTGTATGTGCTCTTCTTCCCTGGTAGCATCCGTTGGACAAATGTCATCCAAAACCGAGATGGGGGAGTGGCACTATGTGGTTTCTCCGGAAGGCGTCGTGTGGACGACGCATAGCCGTACAGAAATCTGAAGAGGACAAATCGAGAGGAAGTCAAACGTGAAACTAAAAAAATCGTCAATAGCGTACAAAAAGCTGAATACAACAAACTCGCCACTGCGTGCAAATATTAAATCTAAAGACCGGAGAGCTTCAGATACATAAACACAACCAGCCAAGGAACTTACACTCATTTTACTCATAGCCTACGCCGACAGAGGTTCTTGCCAACAAATGGGTCCGCGCCGCTTGCAGTGTGGCCCTGAAGCCGTATAAATCTGCACGGCCAACACTGATGCGTTCATCTTCGTATCAGTGTCTCAATCTGGCGACGATGCTAAACAGTGAACTTCTATTTACTCAAGCAGCTGTCAGAACGTGAAACAAGGTTTCACATTTAGTGAAACCCACTCAGTAATGCAGCCAGAGACAACATACAAATAATTGCCAGCTTCCCTATATGGCAATGAAGTTTGGGTATTGAGTAAAAAGAGAGGTGCTTTACCAACAAACAAGTGAAATGTGATTTTTAGATCCATAAACAACATCACGGAAGAGTATAAGAGTAAGTGGAAGCTACGTGTACAATGAGCAGGTAACTAGTACGTAATGCTACAGTTGGCAAATAAGTGGGGACATGTCGTAAGAGGATCACTGCAAAGATCGTGCAAAAGATTCCGTCACTAAGTCGGTTCAGGCCAAAGGGCCAACTCCTTGCAGGGAAAGAAGAAATGCAACTACTTTGCTTTTGTTGACATTTGCTCTTGTTAACAGTTCTTGCACTGACTGACTTGAACACTTGACTTTGTTCTGAACTGTCGACATAAAACTGCTTGGATTAATCCCTGCCGGCCGCTGTGGCCGAGCGGTTCTAGGCGCTACAGTCCGGAACCACGCTGCTGCTACGATCACAGGTTCGAATCCTGCCTCGGGCATGGGTGTGTGTGATGTCCTTAGGTTAGTTAGATTTAAGCAGTTCTAAGTCTATGGGACTGATGACCTCGGATGTTGAGTCCCATAGTGCTTAGAGCTATTTGAACCATTTTGACTATTCCCTTACAAACGTTAGCGCATCCGTTCCTGCGGACACAGAAGAGCGTGAGCACTCGTACTGATAGCGAGTACGAGGAATCCTGAAATGTTTGAAGTACGCAGAATATTGCAGCCGTCCTCTCTCACTGCTACGGCACCAACTGTTGACTTACTCTGGAACGTCGCGTTGTGGGATAAGTAAACATGAAGCAAGTGGATTGCAGCGCTGCTGGCTTTATAGTATAGTTTCGTTCACCACTACTGTAACAACAGATACACCTTAAGACAAACGGATGTACTAGGTGCACCAGCCGTGCCACCGACTTCGATCGCATAATACTTGTTATTTGTACAGCTGTGCCACAGGCAAGCAGACTTTGTTTAAACTGGAGTTCAAGATGTAAATTCGCCAGGTTATTAAAGCGTTCTGTATAAACGATGTTCGAGGTAGTTCCGTCCATAAATTTGTCGAGTAAATGTTTCTCGTAGCTGCTAGAACTAAGTAGAGCAGTATAAACAGTCAGGTCGAGTGGAATTCATAAGTTACAAACGTAATCGTCTGCGTCATCTCTAGTCATTTCTTGTCAGTGACACAGTGCCTTTTGTTTGCAAGTGGTCTTCCGTGGTCGTCTTACAGTAGCTCATTACACCCAATTGTATATTTCGTGGGAAAAAAGGAATCTATTACTAATGCTATTTATTAAGAGAAATGTTCCTGTTACCGGTTTCGCACCGCCTGGTGCACAATGAAACAGTTGTTTATGATTATAATTTGATTTATCTTAGCCGGCCGGTGTGGCCGAGCGTTTCTAGGCCCTTCAGTCTGGAACCGCGCGAACGCTACGGTCGCAGGTTCGAATCCTGCCTCGGGCATGCATGTGTGTGATGTCCTTAGGTTAGTCAGGTTTAAGTAGTTCTAAGTTCTAGGGGACTGATGACCTCAGTAGTTAAGTCCCATAGTGCTCAGAGCCATTTGAACTATTTGATTTATCTTATGCTGAACGGAAGGTGTTGCCTGTTTTTTTGGTTGTGTCGAACGATCCTTGGATTGGTGGTGCCCTGCAGGAAAAAATATGAGGAAAAGGACTATGTCACTATTACCGGCCTGCCAATAAACCAAAATAACGTAAACAACTTTCTAGGATAATAATTGTTCCAATTTACACAGAAAATCCTGCTGACTATTTATGGTTCAAATGGCTCTGAGCACTATGGGACTTAACATCTGAGGTCATCAGTCCCCTAGAACTTAGAACTACTTAAACCTAACTAACCTAAGGACATCACACACATCCATGCCCGAGGCGGGATTCGAACCTGCGACCGTAGCGGTCGCGCGGTTCCAGACTGAAGCGCCTTTAACCGCGTGGCCACACTGGCCGGCACTGACTATTTAAAGAGCTTCCTTGTTTCACAGAATAATAAGTAAGATTCAGTACTTTTTCGTACTTTGAGTGTACTTTGAGTGCAGTGTAAAGTATCACATATACATACACCTGAATATTTCGGCCACATACTCGTAGATGTTTGTCTTCAAGGACAGCGATTTGGAAAGAAAAAACAGTTTTAAAGATTGAATCTGTCAGAGATATTACAACACTGACAGAGATATTTCAACACGCATTTCGCAAGGCACAAACGATTCAGTATATCCAATATATACTGAGTGAACATTTATTACACCTGATACAAATCAATGAAGATGATCAGTTTATCATAAAAATATATGCACGACATCGCCTGCTGAAGCTCTCCTCGCGTCGCGACCATATCGGTTGGACCCTAGACGACTGGAAAACCGTGGCCTGGTCAGATGAGTCCCAGTTTCAGTTTGTAAGAGTTGATGGTAGGGTTCGATGTGGCGCAGACCGCACGAAGCCATGGACCGAAGTTATTCAAATGGTTCAGGTGGCTCTAACCAATATGGGACTTAACATCTGAGGTAATCAGTCCCCTAGACTTAGAACTATTTAAACCTAACTAATCAAAGGACATCACACACATCCACGCCCGAGGCAAAGATTCGAACCTGCGACCATAGCGGTCGCGGGTTCCGGGCTGAAGCACCTAGAACCACTCGGCCACAGCGGCCGGCAGAGCGTTGTTTCAACATGTATCAACATTATCCTTAATTTATGAGCATGAGTGTACACATAGCTCAACGGACAATTGTGAATCACTCTAACTCAGACTTAACAAAATGGTGAACCCGAAGAATTTTATCTATAAGCTTATATACTTATGTCTTACTTCCACATTTAAACCCTCATGCTTTTGTTCTAGCTTTTGTTTCTCCATTTCCTTTTATCGTTCGTGAAACTGATGCTCCTGGTGCACACGTGCAGTCTGACAAAATTACTCTATTGTTAGAGTTTGTCTTTTCTGGGCAGTGCTCCTTCAATCATCAAATCGTATTTTCTTAAGTGGAATTCAAAGTGCTTATTTCGTCATCTCGTTATGTTGGCAGTACAGAGAGACGGCAACATCCTATGAGCATAATGCAGAAACGATATGAGTTGCAACTGTAACGAATTTCGGTGAACTACTTCTGTATACCTGATCGAGAAGGTGCTGAAGGAAATGACTACGTGGTGCTCTTTGTAAAGGATACAGTTACCAACAGGCACTACTTTAATCACCATACCAATACATGCGACAACGGGTTCAAATATAAAGGCAAGTTATATAACGCATGGAAAGAAGAATAAAAAGAAGCACAATGGCATAGAGAGTGCTCCGATCCATCTCATAAACGCGCTTCCATCATGTCAATTTCCAACTGTAACCAAAGGATCATCTAACAATTTCATTTCAGAACAAATCTGAGTCTTTGTAATTAGTTTTTACCTTTTCCCTCGATAATCTAACAGATTTGTATTTGTTGATTGTCGTTCCGAATGTTATCAACTGTTTTATGATCCCTACGTCCTTTTTTATTATAAGACGTTTCATACATATAAAAATAAAATAAAAGCTTCTTTATCCCGTTCATTAAAAAAATGGCTGTGAGCACTATGGGACTTAACGTCTAAGGTCATCAGTCCCCTAGAACTTAGAACTACTTAAACCTAACCAACCTAAGGACATCACACACATCCATGCCCGAGGCGGGATTCGAACCTGCGACCGTAGCGGTCGCGCGGTTCCAAACTGTAGCGCCTTTAACCGCTTGGCCACCCCGGCCGGCCCCGTTCATTAAGCGATAGAGTTTATCTCTTATGCCTTCTGGTTTTCTCATTACTTTATACTTTGGATTTAAATTACGTTGGAAACACTTATAGCAGCACGTATTATCTTCTTTTCAAACGATTACTGCTTGTCCTACATTTTGTGCTGCTACTGTAATTGTTTCTACGTGTTTTCATGTTATAGCTAGAGTTTAATGCCAGTATTGCCCTCTTAATAACTGGATAAGCCCTTTTTTCTCCTTTACAGTGAAAAACTAAACTGCTCGCCTTAGCCCATAACAGGGCGTACTGCGCTAACCTCGCAGGAAGCGGGCAACGTCATCAGCTTAATCTGCCTCGTTTCAGCAGAAGAATTTAATTATAGTTGATATACATGCGCCCGCAGCTCTGCAGTTTAATTATATGGTCACTGTGTACCTAGTAGCGTAAGCAAAGCAATATGATATTACAGCAACTGGAAACAGTTCGCGGAAACAAATAATGCAATACAGCACTAAAGTAATTTCGTAAGAAATTGAATTGTAGTGTCCGTGCTGTTGACAGGAAATTATGTCTCACTGGCTGTCCGTTACAACTAAGCGAAAATGCACAAAAAATTGCAAATTTACGAAGGATTCGTGGAAAAAGATTACTTTCAGTGTGTATTCTGTGTCTGTAAACAAATCCTATCGCCATACGAAGGCACGCTGAAAAGAAATGCCTCCGAGTTGTTTTTTTTTTTTAATTTGAAATCTCTTTGAGCTTTTTAAATAAAACAAACATTAACAAGTTTGCTTGCGTGGCCATCACCGCAGCAAGCACAGAAATATTTGTTTAGTAAATAAATACCGCCTTTTCTTGCTGCAATGTCTTTTATTACTCCCGGACGCGTTTCTCCTTTTACTTCAAGGCATCTTCAGTGGGAACTAGAGTGATACAGTATTGTTTTCATAAGCGATATAGTCTACAAATTTCAGATATGAAAACAATACTGTATCATTCTAGATCCCGCTGAAGATGCCTTGAAGTAAAAGGAGAAACTCAATTGGGTGTAATAAAAGACACTGCAGCAAGAGAAGGCAGTTCTCATTTACAAGACAAATAAAACAAACTATATAAAATTCTACATCTTTATTCCTCTTGTCTACATATTTGCCGCCCCCTGCCAGTAGAGGGCTCCAGACTGTAGCGTGTAACATGGCGGTGTATACCGTAGCTATTTCGGTGTGGGAGAGACAGCATGCAGTATTTCAGTTTCGAATTCGAAGAGTTGGTCCACACATGGACCATCTTCCCCTTCAGCATGATAACACCAGACCACAGACGAGCTCTGCGATATGTGCAATGATTCGACGCCTTGGTTTCACTGTCACCGGCTGTGGTGGCGGAGCGGCTCTAGGCGCTTCAGTTTGGAACCGCGCGACCGCTACGGTCGCAGGTTCGAATCCTGCCTCGGGCATGGATCTGTATGATGTCCTTAGGTTACTTACGTTTAAGTAGTTCTGTTCTAGGGGACCGACAACCTCAGATTTTAAGTCCCATAGTCCTCAGGCCATTTTAACCATTTTTTGTTTCACTGTCATTGATCATCCTGCATGCAGTTCCGGTTTGGGCCCATACGATTGTCCTCTGTTTGATATACAGGAGGCCTGCCATCATTTTTATGTTAATAATTGGCAACCAACGCTGTACAATCGCAATAAAGTCACGAGATGTTCAACCGACTCTTTTATTAGAACATGTTACGCGTTTCGGGATTACACACATCTTCAGACATCACAAATTTCAACTCCTTCCTAACCAACCAGGCTTACAGCCTTGACAACTCAAAGAAAGTGTCGAATAACATATGACTGCAACGGAAGCAGTCTTGAAGCAGAGAGTTTCCAAAACTTGAAGAACAAATTCGGGGACGTTACTTTGATAGTGAAGCTGTGGATGCAGAGGTGAGGTTGTGGTTCCGTCGACAAAAATGAAACGTTCTACAGTAGCAATATCAATAAACTAGTCTCTATAGCATACTTCGTGGCACTGCCTCCAGTTATCACAGGCTCGTTCTTCTGTCGTAATAGATCAAATGTAAACTGTCAAACTTTCTTTACGAAGTATAACAGTTTACGTTTGATGCATTACGACAAAGAAAAGAGCCTGTCACAACTGGAGACAGTGCCTCTGGTTACCCCAAAGTTGTAATACAACCCACATGCATGTCATTCTAACACATGTAAATCCACCTGATGATGGAGGTTGCGATCTCCGAAACGCGTTGTGGGTATAGACAAAAAGTGACTGGTGACAGTAAACTTGTTGTTTCATTCGATATCAATAACAGTTACGGTGGAGCCTAAGCTAAAATGTTCGCATTTAAAATGAAATGCAGGGTGTATCAAAAAGAATCTTCCGATTTAAAAAAAATCATAACTACTATGTTATTTGCGATATGTGCGTGAACAACGTACTGTTGGAAAGAGCAAACTCTCGAGTATTACATGGTTAGCCGCACGGAGCGGCCGAGAAGTTTGAGGCGCCATGTCACGGACTGTGCGGCCCCTCCTGCCGGAGGTTCGAATCCTCGCTCGGGAATGGGCGTATGTGTTGTTCTTAGCATAAGTTACTTTAAGTTAGTGTGTAAGACTGGGGACCGATGACCTCAACAGTTTGGTTCCATAGGACCTCACACACATTTGAACATTTATTACATGGGTTCCGCCAGGTAGCAGCAGTATCTGCCCACTCATTTCTAGTAACAATGATGTCGGGACAACAGAAAGCGTTTTGTATTCTACGTTTTGCGCAGTGCGGGTCAGTAATAACTGGTCAGCGTGACTTTCGTACTAGGTATGGTGTGGATCCTCCAACTGCAAAGAGCATTAGACGAGGGCATAAACAATTCCGAAGAACAGATTGTTTGTGTAAAGGCAAATCGCCGGGTCGACCCCGAGTGTCTGACGCAGACGTCGACCGCACCCTCCATAGGTTCACAAGGAAATTGCAGATAACCGTTCGCCGTGCGGCTCGACAGCTCAATATGCAGTCTGGCGTGTGTTGCCTCGACATTTACACATGAAATCGTACAAAATTCAGCTACTGCAAGCTATTCGCGAAGATGACAAAAAACAATGGGTGGAGCTCTGTTACTTCGTTCTTGACAAGATGGAGGATGACAGATTTTTTCCACACGTAGTGGTTAGTGGCGAGGCAACATTCCATTTAAGTGGGAAGGTGAACCCTCGTAATGTGAGAAAATGGGATACGGAACAACCACGTGAAGTTGTACAACATGAGAAGAACTCTCCAAAATTTAATGTGTTTTGTGCAGTTTCATGGGAAGAGGTGTATGGCCCATTTTTCTTTGCGAAAACACGTGTCTCGATATGCCTGAGAACTTTCTTTTCCCAGAGTTGGAGACTGATTCAAACGACTTCATTTACCAACAGGGTGGGACACCGCCACACTGGCATCTGGGAGTGCGGAATTTTTTAAATCAAAGGATTACTGAACGATGGATCAGTCGCACTAGACCAAATTATTCAACCTCCGAGGTCACCGGATCTAATTGTATGTGATTATTTCTTGTGGAGGTTTATAAAAGACTCTGCTTATTTGCCTGCGTTACCAACAACAATGAATGAACTGAGGTATCGTATAATAACAGCTGTGCAAGTTGTAACTCAAGACACGTTCGCTGCAGTGTGGAAGCAATTTGAATAACGCATTGACTTACGCCGTGCATCTCCAGGGGGCATGATTAATACATATGAAAAGAATAAAAAACTTATTGAGTTTCCCGTTCATTAAAAATTAGATTCATTGTATATGTTTATTAGTTGCAGAAATATAGATGTGCCAGATCGGATGATTCTTTTTGATACACCAATATAATACTGTTCGTGTAAACTGCAACACTAAGCAGGAGACAATTGATTCCAACCAGATTTATTCTACAGATTAGAGACATGCCCATATCTAAACGATCACAATTACAGAACTCTATATGCATTTTTACTGTCAGACCTCGGTATGGTGCGAAGCTGCCAATTCCTACAATCAGAGCCTCTAAATGTTGTGGCATGGGGTCAAATGGTTCAAATGGCTCTGAGCACTAGGGGACTTAACTACTGAGGTCATCAGTCCCCTAGAACTTAGAACTACTTAAACCTAACTAACCTAAGGACATCACACACATTCATGCCCGAGGCAGGATTCGAACCTGCGACCGTAGCGCTCACGCGGTTCCAAACTGACGCGCTTAGAACCGCACGGCCACACCGGCCGGCGCATGGGGTCAAAGAGGGCGTGGATATGCTGCTAGGGAAATCAATGCCACGTGGTTTGCAGGTGCGACCACAAAGCATGGACAGTGGTTGTAGCAGAACGGGAAAGAACAAGCTTCTGAAAGACCGTTTTGAAGGGCCACATGTCTGGAGAATACGCAAGCCAGGGAAGCAGTCAACCTTCGAAGAAGGCTTCCACAATTCTCGTCACATGTGGCCAGCCTTTGTCCGGTTGAAGTATGGGATGTGGAGCTCCCTACAGGTGGGATAATTCC
Source organism: Schistocerca serialis cubense (assembly GCF_023864345.2). Lineage (NCBI taxonomy): Eukaryota > Metazoa > Arthropoda > Insecta > Orthoptera > Acrididae > Schistocerca > Schistocerca serialis. The sequence goes on from NC_064641.1 coordinate 730,679,875, forward strand.
TCAGGCTCTAAAACTTCCCTGATGCAGTGGTTTCTGTTCAGATTGCCTGCAATGTGTAGGAGACAAGACGGAATCTTACAGCTAGTGCCCACCCAAAAACACCACACTTGTCGTTTCTCATTAAATTGTAGTACATATTAATACTTAATTTTATAAACAATCAAAACTAGCCACAATGCTATGGTGCTTTAATTCTAACTGGTTATTCAGTACGAACTGTGTATTTTCTTTTTTATGTCTAAAAATTTCTAGTTGCTCTAATATCTTTAGATACGAAAAAGAAAATGCTGAAGATACTGAAGATGTTGGCGGCCTAAACGTTTAACGGATCGGATAACCATCAGCAACGTAGCATGCCTTCACTCCACGAAACACTGCGTTATTATTATTATTATTATTATGTCGCCACTGACAGACGCTTAGCTTTATTAGTAATAATTCATTTTTGTTGTTATTCTTCCAGTTGTATTTAATAAAGAGTATCTTCAATTAAGAACTTTTCCCAGGAATCTGTGCATTATACTGCATTCAGTAATGGTTATTGGCTGTATATTACTACGTTGATTCGCGTCCAAAGTTGAAACTGTAGGGCTGGATGAGGAGGCAAAGATAAATGCAGTAATAAAATACACTGAATGGCCAAAGAAACCGGTATACCTGCCTAATATCGTGTAGGGACCCGGCGAGCACCCGAAAGTGCTGCAACACGAAGAGGCATGCGCTCGACTAATGTCTGAAGTAGTGCTGGAGGGACTGACACCATGAATCCTGCAGGGCTGTCCATAAATCCGTAAGAGTACGACAGGTTGCAGATCCCTTCAAACCAGCACGTTGCAAGGCATCCCACATATTCTCAGTGCTGTTCATGTCTGGGGTGTTTGGTAGTCATCGGAAGTGCTTAAACTCAGAAGAGCGTTGCTAGAACCGCTCTGTAGCAATTCTCGACGTGTGGGTGACGCGTTGTCCAGCTGGAATTGCCAAAGTCCGTCGGAATGCACAACGGACATTAATGGATGCAGGTCATCACGCAGGATGCTTACATACGTGTCACCTGTCAAAGTCGTATGTAGAAGCATCATGGGTCCCATATCACTCCAACTGCACGCCCCCCACGCCGTTACAGAGCTTCCACCAGCTTGAACAGTCCCCTGCTGACATGCAGGGTCCATGGATTCGTGAGGTTGTCTCCATAGCCGTACACCTCCGTTCTCTCGATACAATTTGAAAAGAGACTACCGACCAGGCAACATAGTTGCAATCATCAACAGCCCTATGTCTGTGTTGACGGGCCCAGGCGAGGCATCGTGCAGTCATCAAGGGTACACGAGTGGAACTTCGGCTCCGAAACTCCAAATCGATAATGTTTCGTTGAATGGTTCGCACGCTGACACTTGTTGATGGCCCAGCACTGAAATCTGCAACAATTTTCAGAGGGGTTGCACTTCTGTCACGTTGAACGATTCTCTTCAGTCGTCGTTGATCCCGTTCTTGCAGTCCGCAGCTCGTGGTCGTGCGGTAGCGTTCTCGCTTCCCGCGCCCGGGTTCCCGGGTTCGATTCCCGGCGGGGTCAGGGATTTTCTCTGCCTCGTGATGACTGGGTGTTGTGTGATGTCCTTAGGTTAGTTAGGTTTAAGTAGTTCTAAGTTCTAGGGGACTGATGACCATAGATGTTAAGTCCCATAGTGCTCAGAGCCATTTTTGAACCGTTCTTGCAGTATCTTTTATGGCCTCAGTGATGCCGGGGTTTGATGTTTTGCTGGATTCCTGATATTCACGGTGCACTCGTGAAATGAGTGTATGGGAAAATCTTCGGTCCTTCGCTACCTCGGAGTTGCTGTGTCCCATCACTCGTGCGCCGACTATAACACCACGTTCAAATTCACTTAAATCTTGATAACCTTCATATTGTAGCAGCAGTAACTGATCTAACAATTGCGCCACACACTTTTTGTCTTATATAGGCCTATACCAGTTTGTTTGGCGCTTCAGTGTGCAATAGTCTGCCTTCATTTTCATCTAAACAAACACTAAACTATACTAACTCTCCGGCACAAATGACGTTATTCAGCTTCACACAGGAATTCTCGCACACACAAGTAACCGAAAACGGATCCGTATGAAAAGCTTGTATCAGACTATGGCATACAGGAAAAATAAGCGTAACCCGTCGGAGGATGTAAGTAAAATGGAAGAGGCAGTGGATACACCCACATACTGAAAGCGCGAAGGTTTTAGTGAGATTTTTTTTTTTTTTTTAAATAGGAAATTTTCCTCGTAAAATGTAAATTATTATACATCCTGATGACGACAGAATGAGACAGCAACCGAAACGGCGTTTGTTTCCCTATATGACGTGGTCAGTACGCCAAAAGAATTTCATGTAATTATTGCCCGCATTTCTAAGTTGTCGCAGCAAGCTCTACACGTTTGATAAAACAGCACAGTTTCTGTAGACATCAGAGCCCGTTGCCTGCAAAATATCAGTCCACGCTAAGGTGAAAATCTGGAGGAATAATTCGAGAGGTACAATAAGTACGGATATTTTATACTACTGCATTCAGTTTCGTAAGTGAAATGGTTCACAGGATAATATATGCACTTAAACATTTTAACAAATCGTTGATTCCTTTACATGCGAATATCTACAGCTACATCCACGTGATGACTCTGCTATTCACAATAAAGTGCCTGGCAGAGTGTTCAATGAACCACCTTCAAGCTGTCTCTCTACCGTTCCACTCTCGAACGGCACGCGGGAAAAACGAGCACTTACATTTTTCTGTGCGAGCCCTGATTTCTCTTATTGATGATCATTTCTCCCAATGTAGGTGGGTGCCAAAGACTGTTTTCGCAGTCGGAGGGGAAAACTGGTGATTGAAATTTCATGAGAAGATCCCGTCGCAACGAGGAACGCCTTTGTTTTAATGATTGCCACTCCAACTCAAGTATCACGTCTGTGACACTATCTCCCCTATTTCGCGATAATACACAACGAGCTCCCTTCTTTGTACTTTCTCGATGTCATCCTTCAGTCCCACCTGATGCGGATCCCACACCGCACAACAATACTCCAGAATAGGGCGGACAAGCCTGGTGCAAGCAGTCTCTTTAGTTGACCTATTGCCGCTTCTAAGTTTTCTGCCAATGAATCGCAGTCTTTGATTTGCTCTACCCACCATAATATCTATGTGATCATTCCAATTTAGGTTATTTGTAATTGTAATTCCTAAGTATTTAGTTGAATTTACAGGCTACAGATTTGTGTGACTTATAGCGTAATCGAAATTTAGCTGATTTCTTTTAGTACTCATGTGAATAACTTCACACTTTTCCTTATTCGGGGTCAATTGCCACTTTTCGCACCATACAGATATCTTATCTAAATCATTTTGCAAGTCGTTTTGATCATCTGATGACTTTACAAGACGGTAAACGACAGCATCATCTGCAAACAATCTAAGATGGCTACTCAGATTGTATCCCATGTCGTTAATATAGATCAGAAACAATAGAGGGCCTATAACACTTCCTTGGGGAACGCCGGATATTACTTCTGATTTACCCGATGACTTTCCGTCTATTACTACGAACTGTGACCTTTCTGACAGGAAATCACGAATCCAGTGTCACAACTGAGGCGATACTCCGTAGGCACGCAGTTTGGTTAGAAGACGCTTGTGAGGAACGGTGTCTAAAGCCTTCTGGAAATCTAAAAATATGCAATCAATTTGACATCCCCTGTCGATAGCACTTATTACCTCATGAGTATAAAGAGCTAGTTGTGTTCCACAAGAACGATATTTTCTGAAACCGTGCTGACTGTGTGTCAATAAATCGTTTTTTTCGAGGTACTTCATAATATTCGAATACAGTATATGTTCCAAAACCCTACTGTAATTCAGCGGTTTACTCCTACTTCCCTTTTTGGGTATTAGTGTGACGTGAGCGATTTTCCAGTCTTTAGGTACGGAACTTTCTGTGAGCGAGTGGTTGTATATAATTGCTAAATATGGAGCTATTTTATCAGCATACTGTGAGAGGAACCTGACTGGTATACAATCTGGACCGGAGGCCTTGCCTTTATTAAGTGATTTAAGCTGCTTCGTTACTCCGAAGATATCCACTTCTATGTTTCTCATCTTGGCAGTTGTTCTTGATTGGAATTCAGGAATATTTACTTCGCCTTCTTTGGTGAAGGAGTTTCGGATGACCATGTTTAATAACTCTGCTTTAGTGGCACTGTCATCAGTGATTTCACCGTTGTGAGGTATTGATTGCGTCTTGCCACTGGTGTGCATGATGTATGACCAGAATCTCTTTGGGTTTTCTGAAAGATTTCGAAACAGAATTTCGTTATGGCAATTATTAAAAGCATCTCGCATTGAAGTACGCGACATATTTCGAACTTCTGTAAAACTTTGCCAATCTTGGGGATTTTGTGTTCTTTTAAATTTGGCATGCTTTTTTTCGCTGTTTCTGCAACAGCGATCTGACCCGTTTTGTGTACCATGGGGATCAGTACCATCACTTATTAATTTATGTGGTATATATCTCTCAATTTCTGTCGATATAGTAACATTTCAGTAAATTTGATGTATGTATATTTGTGTAATTAAACTATTTTCTACATTCGTAATGTGCTTCCCAAAAAAATACACTGATCATCCAGAACATTATAACAACGTACCTGAAAGCCTGTATGTCCACCTTTGGCATGGATAACAGCGGCGCCGCGTCGCGGTATGGAAGCAACGAGGCCTTGGTAGGTTGCTGGAGGAAGGTGGCGGCACATCTGCACACACAAGTCATCTAATTCCCGTAAATTCAAGGGAAGGCGTGATGAGCTCTGACGCCACGTTCAATCACATCCCAGATGTCTTCGATCGGGTTCAGATCTGACGGGACGGTGGGCCGCACATCAGTTGAAACTCACCACTGTGTTCCTCGAACCACTCCTGGCCTTGTGACACGGTGCATTATCTTGTTGAAAAACGCCACTGCTGTCGGGAAACATGATTGTCATGAAGGGGTGTACGTGCTCTGCAAACAGTGAATGATAATCCTCGGCCGTCGTGGTGCTTTGCTCGAACTGCACTGGTCCAATGGATGACCAGGTGAATGTTCCCCAGAGTGTAATGGAGCCGCCTCCAGCTTGCCTCCGTCCCACAGTATAGTTGTCAAGGTTCTGTTCCCTTAGAAGGCGACGGATTAGAGCCCTCCCATCTGCATGATGAAGAAGGTACCGGGATTCGTCAGACCATGCAACGGTCTACATTGCGCCAACGTCCAGAGCTGATGGTTAAGGGTGGTTAAGTGCCCATTTAAGTGATAGTTGCCGATGTCATGTTGTTAACATTGGCACATGCATGGGTCGCCGACTGCAGAGGCCTATCGTTTGGGGTGTTCGGTGGACTGTACGTTCAGACACACTTGTAAACTGACCAGCAATAAAGTCTGCTGTTAGGTCCACCACTGTTGGCCGCCTGTCCTGTTTTACCAGTCTTCCCAGCCTACGACGTCCGACATCTGTAATGAGGAATGGCCGCCCAATCTCACAACGTCTGGACGTGGTTTGACGTTGGTTGAGCCACGTGTTGAAAACATCACTACAGAATTCCTCGAACACGCGACAAAACATGCATTTTCCGAAATGCTCGTGCCGAGCCGCCTGACCATCATATTCTGCCCTCTCAAACTCGCACGCCTTCCTCATTCCGCACACGGACAGCGCGCCCATTGACACTACATTCAGCGTGCTTGTGTCTGGCTAGCAGCCATTCCTCGCCAGGTGATGCTGCTATTGCCTGGGTGGGTTTATGTCAACAGTTGGTTGGTGCTCGTTATGTTCTAGTTGATCAGTGTAAATACCACTGTCTAAGGAATGACACAGGCCCAAAACAGTTAGCTCTAAAAGGAAAAGATGGCTTTGACTTAGGCCAGCCGTTTTTTGGCTTCCCATTATTGCATTACTAAATACTCGCAAAAAGGTAAGTATTCATCACTGTTTCTGCAAAAAGATAACATTACATTCGTCCAGTGGGAAAATATGCCATAGTGAAACATATTAAACGTACGTGGTGTACGTCTGAATGTCTGTTTTTCCATTGTTTTATCCATTTCTTTCTTTTTTCCACTGTTTTATGATGATGCTCATGGGAGACCGTACTTCACTTAATTTTTCGTACGAAACTTATTTCCATTCGTCAGGTAAGACTAACGTATATAATTAAAGATTTGAGGGGCGAAATTCTCTTCTTCTACTTTGAAAGAGAGATAAACAGAAAGTATTTTGGTGTCAGCAAAGTTTATGGATCCGTCATCTTTGAGAAACAGGGTTTTATACATTACAAAACTCTCGTTTATCCATATTCGAAAACTTTAAGATAGCCATATTTTCATCCAAGCAGATGACAAATAGAATTCGCCATTTCCACGACAACAAAAGACAGCGATAAAATAAAATTTTAAAATCACTTGGCTAATCAGGCCGTGCTAAAGGCAAACAGTATTAGAAATTTCCCTCTACCAACCTAACACACAGCCACACACACAACCACATGTAAAAATAGATGATAAACAAAAACATAATGATAAAACAGTATCAAACTGTATAAAAAAATCGATATTTCCTCAAGGCGATATTTTTGAAGAGCTTTATTTTCAAGCGTATATGAACCCAAAGTAGCCAGTTTTAAGAACTCCTAGATAGTTGAAGCCAAACGGGCGAAGCAGTTTTTCCTGAATTGTAAATGGAGTGCAGCGCTTCAAGTAAGGAAACAGAGGGAAAGTAGAGAAAAATTAAATGGAGGAATATGGTATGTGGATTTGTAGAAGAATATTAAATATTAGGCTGTAAGTGAATACAAGTAAAGAAATAACTCTTGCTAAAATAAGAAACGGATTGATGAATCTCGCTACAGTCAATATAAGTTAATGCAATTGCCAATATAGAAAGAGAACTACAGAAGAAGATGTAAACTTTAATAAATAAAACAGATGTATAATATATGTTTGAAGTATTCCAATCAGTGGTCCTTAGTTTTACTGCTTATGTGTACAATGTGTTATAGATTTCAGAGTTATGTAACTGAAACTTCATTCATCCGTCCAATCAGTCAGCTATGGGAAAACAAAGAGCAAATTAAATATCGTTCGCGTATGAGATATACACTTCAATTATAAGGTCATGCCAGTTACTGTATGAAATGAATGAAACAACAAGTTTCCTGTTCTCAGTAACTGATTATTTATTTCCACAACGCGTTTCAAAGATTTAAACCTTCGTCATGAGGTGGATTTATATAAATTTTGGCATATGTGTGTCTTATGTTACGACTTTCAGGTAGAAGAAAGACAAAAGACTACTCCATAACACATTTCAATGGAGATCTTTGACGAACGACTGAACGTAAATGTAAATGACAAAGTAAATTAGGTAGGAAAGAATACCTCCGGTGGTGACAATCTCCTTTCTCTGTCGTAATACGTCACACATAAATCGTCACACTTTGTAAAGAAAGAAGTAAAGAGACTAACAGATACAATGAATACGTAGCAAAACAGGAATACTATTTCAAAATGGAAAGAACAAACAGCTTAACAAAAATATTGTTTTGGAGCAAGTCTTAAAGCATTGTGTAGGCCTTTGGTTGCGCACATGAATAGACATTTTACTATAAGTAGTTCCAGTGCTGCACAAATCCCTTTCCTTCGAGTTTATGTAGTTTATACTTTGTATACATTGGTGTGACATATTGAAAACTTCAAGTGCCATAATTATGTTGTCATCAGTGGGAAACTTCATACATAAACAACGATCTAGGTTGAGATACAAAAGTTGAAAGGAGTGACAGAAGGAAAACAAAATTTTAGTTATGATAGAGCTGTGGATTTATTAGGCTTAAATTTGTTGCACGTTATGTTTAAGTAAGTGTTGAAGTAACACATTGATAAGAAATTAAGGACATGTTCATAGACGTATTCTTATAATTTGGACAGATACGCATACTCTCAGGTTTATATGGGATACAAATTGTGAGGATTTGGGTGGAGCTGTTACTTTTTGTGGATCAGGCAATATTTACAACGTATCAAAGAAACATGCAAATAACTAAAATAAATCATGGTAAACATGAAGGGGAAGGTGGAATCAACGTTAATGTGTGTGTGTGTTTGTGTATGTGTGTGTGTGTGTAGCGTCTCAGGTACAGAGAGTGAAAGGAGTGACACAACGAGAGTATATTTTTAGTTACTCCAGAGTTGTGTGTTATTAAGACTACGCCTGTTACATGTTACAAGTAAGAAAAGAAGGAAGTAATTCACTGTAAAAAAAATTGTAAATTTGTGGTAAGTTCTTATGGGACCAAACTGTTGAGGTCATCGGTCCCTAGGCTTACGCACCACTTAACCTACATGAAACTATCTTACGCTAAGGACAACACACACACACCCATTCCTGAGGGAGGACTCGAACCTCCGACGGAGGGAGCCGCGCGAACAGTGGCAAGGCACCTTAAACCGCTCGGCTATACGGCAGGGCAAGTAATTAATTGATTATGCTCTAAATAGCCCCCAAAATACTCTTTATAATGTAACCTGATATGTGTAATTCACCAGGAAATCCTGTTAAACTGTAGTTTCCAGGACAGGGAGGTTCTCCGGCCCCAGATGGAATCCGCTCAATGGTTTAATTATGAGAGTCAGTGTGCTGGGCAGCCTGGATGTGGTTTTCAGGCGGTTTCCCACATCCCACTGATGAATACAGGGCTGATACCCAACTTTCGCCTCGGTTACACCATTCGCAAACATTTAGAAAACTTCGCCAACTTTCAAATGAACAATACTATACGCAGACAGTTGGGGTACACATATTCCATCCAAGGGGGTAACGGAATGGTGACAGAAAGGGCATCCGGTCACGCCTTAAATTATCCATGCAAAATCCATTAATAACCATGCCACCCCTGTGCAGATTCAGGGCAAAGGCATAAGAGAAAGAAGGTATTCTCAAGCTGACGGAGAGTAGAACTGTTGGTGTGTTGGTGAATTTGTTTTGTTGTTGTTTTTTTTTTGTCATGCCATTTCACTGTTTATTAGGAAAATATCGTGGAAGCATAACTAGGCAATTTATGATAAATATGAAGGGGACGATGGAGGCACTCTCTCTCTCTCTCTCTCTCTCTCCCCCTCTCTCTGTCTTTCTGTGTGTCTGCTGTGTGTGTGTGTGTGTGTGTGTGTGTGTGTGTGTGTGTGTGTGTGCGTGTGTGTGTGCGTGTGTATGTGTATGTGCATGAGTGTAGATATTGATACTTGAATTGTTAACATGGTGTTTAGTTTAATTCAAGTGGGCAACTATTGCTGATGAAAGGTACATATTTGTTTTTAATGTTGCCATGTATTCTTTGAATCTAATCTCAAATGATCTACCTGTCTGGCCTACGTAGAAGCAGTTGCAATACAAACATTCAATTTTGGATACACCTTTAAGGAGCAGTGGGTTTCTTGTATCTCTGTTATGAGTTAATTTCTGCCTGACATTGGTGTCATTGGTGAAAGATATGTTCATGTCTTCTCTTTTGACGACATTATCAATCTGGTATGATATACTATCTAGGAATGGGAAATCTTATTTTCTGTTTGTTCTTTGTAATGTGATTGCTTTGGCGTTAGGACGTGTTTCAGAGTGTCTACTGTGGAGCTGTCAAGGCCGTTTCCAATGGATGTCAGCCCCTATGATGGGCTACAGTCAGGCTGGCATTCAGCGCTCTCTGGGGCATCTACACGCACGTCTTCGCTGTTCATTGGTAGAATTGTTTTCAGTAATGAGTCCAACTTCGAAATGAGCCCTGATAACGAGCGAAGACGGGAGCGGAGACTCTCCGGAGAACGATGGGATACCAACCTGACTGTCACCAGTCATACAGCCTGACAACCAGTGGTGGAGGTCTGAGGTGGCATTTCATTTAATAGCAGGACCGTTTTTGTCATTCACAGCACCCTTAAAGCGCAGCGGTACGTCGACAGTATTGCATGCCTCGTTTTGTTGCTCTTCATCGAAAGCCAATATGGGCTTGTGTTTCAACAAGATAATACCTGCCTGCAGAAGGCGACAGTTTTTTCCTGATTATCTTCGTACTTGCGAAACGCTTTGCCAGAAGGTCGATAAATCTTTCTCCAATGGAGAACGCTCACTGATTTATGAGCAGGCTACTCCAGCCAGCTCGGGATTTTGACGGTCTGACGCGCCAATTGGACAGAATTGGCACGATATTCTTCAGGAGGATATCCAACAAATCTATTAATCGGTGCAGTATAACTGTTTGTCTAGGGGCGAGAGGCAGACTAATGCGTTACTGACGTGCTCAATTTGTGAAGCTCTTTCTATTGAATAAATCATGCAATTTTTCTGAAATTGTAATCATTTGTTTGTCAGTAAATTTATATCATGTCTACTGATTTCCGTCCTACTCGGATAATTCCTTCTGGTGAGACTTTTTTTCTCTCAGATTGTATATCTAATAATGTCTGAAATTATGTAACTTTTAAATCGATAACATATTCACGTACAAACAGCAAAAATAACGACAGCTGGGTTTTTTAATAAGTACCACTGAATGTCCACGAATTCATAGAACTCTTGTGTTCTGTCTAGTGCAGGATGGCAGTCGCTGCGCTTTAAACTTCTCCGAAAACTTTTTTTTTTTTTTAATAACAGATAGTAACAGCAACATTCAATACACGTAGGTAGCTTTGATTCTTTGTGCAGGCGCATCAAGATAGTGTGCGTTCGAATATGTTTTTCTACTGACTGCAGTAGAGATAGCATAACTTCTCTGTGAGAGGAAAACCTGCCACTGGCAGCCGGGTAAAGCGCACAACAGCGAGAGGACTGAAAAAATAATAAAGAAGGCAAAAAAAAAGTGTGATGCATTGCGACAGCTGGAGATCGCGTGGGTAGATGGGCCGAAGTCATTTCCCAGCGACAGATAGGTATCGGCAGTGGAGTTGTAGCTGCATTCCACGTGGCGTGGTGCGAGGTGCCGGAAACGCGGCACGCGCCACTGCGTAGAGTTCGCGCCGGCACGCACAGCTCACGCAATCCCCACGCCACTTCCCGCCACCCTATGCAGATGGGCTGGACTATCTGCAGCTCACCGACACTTGCCATTAAATGCGTGGACTGATAGTTTAGGTGCATTTACAGATGATAGAAACGTGGCTCATCGATTCGTGTCGACATCCAACATTTATTTTTAGATGCATATTTCGCGAGCGGTGCAAGGTCATCTCACCATTATTTGAGATTGTTAGTCCTATTCAGTATCCATGCTGAGTGAAGGAAACATGACAGTTTGTATGCCTCTGTAAAGCAGTCTGATCTCTTTTTCCGTACTGCTGCACCACGAGTCCGTCTTCCTGCAAAATTTTCAAGAAACGCTTTGAGTTTGAAATCGCAAGTTAAGTCTTTATTAAGGCTCATTTGGAAGCTTTGTGTGAACAATTACGACAGGAAAAATGCACAGGGTGTATCAAAAAGAATCATCCGACTTGCCACGTCTATATTTCTGAAACTAATAAACATGTAGAATGAATTTTGTTTTTTGATGAAACTCAAAAAGATTTTTTTGTATCTTTTCATAGGTTTCCATTACGCCCCACCCCCCTTCAGATGCACCGCATATGTCAATGTAGTATTCAAACTGTTCCTACACTACAGCGAGCATGTCTTGAGTTACTGCTTCCAAAGCTGCTACGCGATGTCTCAGTTCATTCATTGTTGTTGGTAACGGAGGCACATAAACAGAGTCTTTTACAAACCGCCACAAGGGATAATCACATAGTCAGGTCCGGTGACCTTCGAGGTCAGTAATATAAGGCTGAATCATTTGGTGCAATACGACCGATCCATCGTTCAGTAATCCCATGATTTAAAAATTCTCGCACTTGTAGATTTTAGTGTGGCAGTGCCCCATTCTGCTGGTAAATGAAGTCGTTCGAATCAGTCTCCAACTTTGGGAAAAGAAATTTCTCAGGCGTATCGAGATATGAGTTTCCTCTAATAGTGTTCTCGGCAAAGGAAAATGGACTATACACCTTTTTACCGAGAAACTGCACAAAACACATTTAATTTTGGTGAGTCCCTCTCGTGTTGTACAACTTCATATAGTTGTTCCATAACCCATATTCTCACATTATGACGGATCATCTTTCCCTGTAAATGGAATATTACTTCGTCAGTAAACACTAACCGGGGAATAAAACTGTCATCCTTCATCTTGCCAAGAACGAAAATAGAGAACACCACACGTTGTTGTTTGTCATCTTCAAAATGGTTCAGATGGCTCTGAGCACTATGGGACTTAACATCTGAGGTCATCAGTCCCCTAGAACTTAGAACTACTTAAACATAACTAACCTAAGGACATCACACACATCCATGCACTTAAACATAAATAACCTAAGGACATCACACACATCCATGCCCGAGGCAGGATTCGTAGACACGCGGTTCCGGACTGAAGAGCCTAGAACCGCTCGGCCACACCGGCCGGCTGTCATCTTCAAGAAGAGCTTTCAGCTGAATTTTGTACGGTTTCATGTGTAAACGTCGACGCAACACACGCCAGACGGACATCGGAGGCATGTTGAGCTGTCAAGCTCCACGGAGAACAGATTTCTGCGGACTCGCTTATGAGACTATGGCGGGTGCATTCGACGTCTGCGTCAGACACTCGGGGACGGCCCGACGATTTTCCTTTACACAAACATCCTCTTTGTCGGAATTGTTCATGCCATCGTCCAATGCTCTGTGCTGTAGGAGGACCCACACCATATCTAGTTCGAAAGTCACGGTGAGCAGTTATTACTTACCCGCACTGATCAAAACGTAGTACACAAAACACTTTCTATTATCCCGACACGATTTTCACTAGAACTGAAGTGTGCGCACACTGCTGATACAACTCGAGAGTTTACTCTTTCCAACAGTACGTTGTTCATGCACATATTTCAAAGATCATAATAGTTATGATTTTTTAAAAAATAGGATGATTCTTTTTGATACACCCTGTACAGTACTACAAAGTGCCAATGACTCACCATGTGCATCAGGAGGACGATAGAAAATGACTGCCCGGGAGGCGCAGAGATAAACCTTCTACGGGACGTATGTGTTGTACTTCACAAAATGCACATCGCCGACATTCAACAAATGTCCAGAACAAACAATTAAATTTCGCCTTGAACACCAAAAGCAAAACGGCACACCACAATCACGGCAAAGGATCGCACCATCACGATCGAAGGCGAACTCCTTGGGAGTTACACATCCTGCAGGACGTTCAGCTAGGTGTCCACTCTTAAGGAATACATATAGAATCATTTTGGTGTAACGGGATGATGACGTATGATGCAATCTGAATACGTGCAACCGAATTCGAAACAATTGTGGAGCTTATCATGAATCTGGCTGTTTTTGAGGCGTAGCTGCAGATAGTACGATGATATGTTTTACAGACACGAAAAAAAAAGTCCAGTAGGTGAATCTGTCCAGTTGTTCCATATGTGAATTTCAATGTCATACACTTTTCAAGCGGGATAGTTTGGTCTAAAAGAGTATGATTTTTATACGCATATAATCAAACAAAAGAAAGTTAGTTTGGCGAACTGTTCCCCAAAAGTAGTGCTCGTATCGTAGTTCTCTTACAACCATTTCCCCACCCTTCCTTGCCGTGACGTAGATATTCCCTACTGGCCTTCCAAGACGACGCACACGAGAAAAAATCGTAGGGGTCAGAGCATCTCCAACTTCTCGGAGCACAATAAATAACTTTCCAGCCAATTTATCAATCGAGATTAACAGTCGGAAGCATTGTATACGCATGTGTTAGGGCACTGATGTTACTTAATCTTGATACAACTTTCTTGGTACCTTTAATTTCTGGGATTCCTTTCATATGCATTTCCTCTTCAAATCCTGAGTGCTTAGAGTTGAATACAATTTACATATAGAACGCTGTGATAAGTTTGCTTATCTCATCTACAAATTTTCGGGCCGATTGCGCAGTTTGCCGGGCATCATCAAATTGATGCTTTGTTTGAAATTTTGTTATCTTACGTTTGCAATTCTGTAGCACTGTTTGGAGTTACGCAACCAATCAGTGCTTCCCTTGAAATAACTGTAATTGTGCGCACAGTTGAGCGCATACGACACCATACATTCCATTGATTTATCTTGCAGAAACTCTAATATTTCATCTGCCGCTTCTTTTTCACTCTGTGAAATTCCTTGAGTTCCTTTCTGAGAAAATATCGACTTCAGTAACTGTTGTTGTAGATATAATGCAATGTTTGCTTGGTTTATCGTTGCCATTACTCTGCTCTGTATCATCACCAATAGCACTGTGACACTGTTGTGAGTTACTAGTCGAGTAAGCAGTTCAATTACGCTCCGTAGTCTCATGCTGCGCTCACTATTAGATACCTCCAAATGGCTCTGAGCACTATGCGACTTAACTTCTGAGGTCATCAGTCGCCTAGAACTTAGAACTAATTAAACCTAATTAACCTAAGGACATTACACACATCCATGCCCGAGGCAGGATTCGAACCTGCGGTCGTAGCGGTCGCTCGGCCCCAGACTGTAGCGCCTAGAACCGCACAGCCACTCCGGCCGGCTAGATACCTCCAGTCTGGGCCCCTGTTGTCATTTTCAGCCAATATTGTGGTTGCATGGTAGACAATATGCGGAGAGTCGAATGGCGTAAATATCATTGCCTTTTTGCGATCTCGCACTCAACAGATTCCTTGTTAGAAAAACGACATCATACAGAAGAAGGCGATCGTTAGCCTTGATGTCAACACACCGTTTTTCAGTAATGTGTATTCAGAGTGTCAGAGCAGTCATTCAGCTGTCAAGGGTGAAAATCAGAACAAACGAAGTCATTAACACTCAGTGCTGACAGTTAGATGCTATAGCCTGTTGTCCCGTCCTTGGTGGGGGTGTCACTGGCAGAGAAGAGCTGGCCAGAAGGCTCATATAAATACCGCTCCCCTCTCCAAGATCGTCACTATCAGATGTTCTCATTCACTCGCCGACATTCTCTGTACAGGACCGCATGGGGATGGGTAAGTGATGCCAGACGCTACAGTCTTTTCCAGTTGCTCGAAGCGAAGTCGACTCCTGTTCGAAATGATGAATCCAGCCACCACCAAGGACTGCACCTCCAAATAGGATGCCTCTGTGCTGTTGGATCATGTGCCGAGTGATTATCTTCTGATGACGACTCCTTCCTCAGTGGAGGAGGCTGCCCAGATGACCTGTTGCTGTTCGCCTGTTACTGTGTATCTTCGTTCTTGCTGATCAGTGCCCACTGTGGGCATGCGTCTTCGAGTTCGGTCAAGCCGGATACCACAGTTGAAACACCGACCTTCTTGGTGTGGTACGCGGCAACCTTGAAGCAGTCAAGCTGCCAGTAGCTGCACCTGTCACACATCGACGGCGGCACGCGGTAGTTTCAGCCTTCTGCGGACACAATGACGTCAGCGCCCTTAGCTGTTAACGCGTTATGTCTCCAAGCCCAGCGGTTGCTGATACAAGCGTGCGCCACGACACTGGAGGATCAGTAACCCTGCCGCCTGTTGCTACCCTTCTCTGTATCTCAGAATACGTAAAAGGCTATTATAATCATGGATGTTTCACTAACGTTTCTCTGTACGATTCCAGTCACAACCAACTCTATAACCCACGTAAAGGAGTGGAAACAGCCTCTCATCATGACCTACGAACGACCAATTTGTCTGCCACCCACCGTACGTCCAAATAGTACGTAGATACTTCAGAAACAAAGATAACCATGTCGTCCCACGAGTAGACCATTGCGCAACAACAGTGCTGCATTGTCCGAAGAGAGTAATTGTTCCAAGTTTCTTGCAGACACAGTGTCTGCAGAGACAGTGTGCAAGTGAAATGGCGCGACAACTGGAGATATGCTCCAAAACTGCAGTACGATTCTTGTGGAAAAAAGAATGTCTAAATTTCACACAGATTCACTCTGAAATTCTGGCGATATATGGACCAAATGCAATGTTGCGTCCAGCCGTAGTGAAATAGCGCGAACAGCTTGACCAAGGTTGCACAGACGTGGGTGATGAGGACGAGAAAGAAGGCCCCGACACCGATCACAGACGACGATGTCCAGGCAGCTGAGGAACTGATTCTCACAAGTCACAGAGTGATATCGTTGACCTTACTCATCAGATGCGTATCTCATTAGGCAGTGCTCATTCCATCGCCCGAGATCGTATGCAGTATCGGAAATTGTACTCAGGCTGGGTTCCGCGATCAATGTCACCTGCGCACAAAGACACAAGGTTTAAGGTGCCTCTGAAATTCCTGTAACGTTGCTCTCTCACAGGCAATGATTTTATGAACCATGCATCATCCATCATTTCACATCTGTAACAAAGAGATTGTCCATGGAATTAAGGTACACCCCCCCCCCCCCTCATCTCCTCGAAAGAATTGCAAAATTGCGCCTTCAGTGGAGAAGGTCGCGGCCACAGTTTTCTTCGACTGTGAAGAAAATGTGCACACGGAGTTTATGGAAAAGGGCACAGCCATTAATGGCGATTCGTGCTGTGCATCAGTGACATCGCTGCGAAACGTCATAAAAAATTAGAGGCATGGA